>NC_039270.1:7677880-7983380 GCF_003368295.1 Carassius auratus | reverse complement strand
TGCTTTTAAAGAAATTCTGTTAAATTACATACATTAATAATAATTGTTCAAATTCATTTGCACATTAATTTATACCAGAGAATGTGAAAAATAATTTGAGGCAGATCTTAAGTGACAATAAGTAAAATACACTATTTACATAACACACACTGGACTTACTAATTTATCACTGCATTTTACACTAAAGAAAAAAAAATAAACATCCTGTGTAACCAAGAAAAACTCAATTCATACTACAGAAGCTAAGCAGGATGCTAATATTTCATGTTTGCAATGTATGCAACAATGTATGGAGCATACCACGCTTCATTGTATAGTTTCTTATGTTCAATTATCTAACTTTTGGAGGGCTATCAAATCAATGGAACTACCATTTGCCCCATTAATGTGTCTTTGTCTTCTGCATGTGTCTGTCACAGTTCAGAACAGTTGCTCGTGAAGGGTTTGAGACTGAAGCAAACACACTTCTCTTGGTGAGACTCTCATGAGAAAAGAGAAAGGTCACTTACTGTGCAAGATGTCCAGACAGGACGTCCTTACAGATGGGCTGTTCAGCCAGCGTAAGCCAGAACTCACAGGCCTCCAGAGCCACGTTCTCATCCGGGTCCTGTGAGCGCTGCAGCATGTACTGCACAAAGAGTCAACATCATCAGCATCTCTGACTGCTCCAGATCTACATCACTTCTGGGTCATCAAGCTCTCACCTCAACGATACTGCGCATGTGAGGGATGAGGCGGTCCACTCGCACCTCCAGCAGCATGACCAGAGCCCTGCACACGTTCTTGCGCACCTCCGATTCCTCATCTGCGGCCAGCGCAAACAGACTCTGGAGTAACAAGCCAGGAGAACAACAGATTAAAACAATGCAATCATGGTAAAGCCATATTCAGACAGTTATTGGGGCTTATTTCAAGATTTACAGGGGCTAGTCAGTGACTTGTACCATCTGAATCAGGAAATGTTGGCGTTTTACTCCCACCACCAGTGTAAAAGTACCAGCCGAAATACCCTTTGTTTTTTTTTTAGCACCAAAGTTGTGTGGGATTTCATCTGCGAGTGCTTTAATTTCACATCTGCGAGTTTACAAGGGATCAATCTAAAAGATGTTGTACAATAACTGTTGTACTTCGTGGTAATGTCATGAGAATATTAATTTTCCAAGATTTTTAATTTTTTTATATTATGTACTAATTATATAAATGATGTTAATTGTCAAACAAGTAGCCAGGTCAAGTAACTATGTAAATAAGAGTTCAAGTTAACCTTTAAATGACCATAATTTGAGATTATTCGATTGCACATCAATTTTCTTATTTTGAATTAGGATATAATAATATAACAACAAGCAATAAGACATTTTGTCTGCAAATGACATTCATGTGACTAACAACTTGACCAGCAAGTTCTTGGCTCTATAGTATGACAAAACACATTGTCATCTGAATAAATGAGTTCTATGATTCAGGTCCCATGTAAATGTATTTCGTGAATAAATCACGTTCCAACTGCAGGTACCTCAATGAAGGTGTCAATGTTGTCCATCAGGGCTTGTGCTCTTCCGATGATAAACTGGTTCACACAGGCAATAGCATGAGACCTAAAGTCACACATGAACAAGCATAAGATTCCCAGAACAATTCAACGTAGGACATGAAAAACCACCGTCCATCCTCTCTCAGACCGACCTGATCTTGGGGCTGCAGTGTTTGAAGAACTGCAGGAACTTGGGAATCATGATGTTGAGGGGTCGGTTGAGAGCGTCGCTGTCCAGGAGCTCAGACGAGTCCTCGCAGATCTTCTGTAAAGCTCCGAACGAGCCCTGCGTGTGAACGAGAACGAACCAAGATACAAGTCACACAACTCTGGAGCATCTCTAGACATGATACAGAGAGCACCAGAACCACTTTGCCTACGTCTTGAATCATTTCCAAACACATTTGCATAGGAAAATGCACACAGAATAGAAGGGGAAAAGCAGGATAAACGAGTGAGAGGACAAAGAAAGGATTAAGTTAAAGCGGATATGAAGAGGCAATGCACTGACCTCACAGATGTTGTAGTCCTCTGAATCGAGCATGTTGCACAGATGAGGCAGTAACTCCGGCCACGTCTGCAGCTCCCCTTTGGTGGAAATCGTTGTGATGAGGATGCCTGAGCACAGACGGACAAGAATCAGCACATAGAAAATTTAGATATTAGCACTGACCGCCCATAAAATTGATCAAAAGTGACATTTATAAAGTTACAAATATTTATATTTCAAATAAATACTGAATTTCCTTTTAAATTAAAAGATCCTGAACAAATGCATCACAGTTTGCACTAAAATATAAAGCGGCACATTAATAACAAGCGGCATATTAGGATGATTTCTGAAGGATCAGGTGACAGTGAAGACTGCAGTAACGAAATCACAGGAATAACTCACTTTTTTAAAATAACTTTACATTTTAATTACGATTTCACAGTATTACTGTTTTTTTTTTTTTTTACTAAATGCAGCTTTGGTAAACAAAAGACCTTTTTCCAAGTGGTTTTTAAGACTGCATTCACAAAATGTGATTTCTAGCTAATAAAATCAAATCCTTTGGCTGAGAGGCTCACCGATCGTGGCGCGGATGAGAGGGGAAGGGTCCCCGATGTTGTTTAAACATTCCTGCTTGATGAAGTGCGCGACTGCAGGGGGGAAGTTCTGATAGTGAACCTTTACATTGTTCTTCAGTATCAGACCGCTGAGAGATCGAGTGGGCTCATCTGAAGAGCATAAGACGACAGGAAACAGACCATTTTATCATCAAATTCATGGCTGAAACCCTCATGGAACAACCCACACGTGTAAGATGATTAAAAATGCAATGAGCTTTATAAAAATAAAACGAACCCGACACCCACCTTCAGTTTTCAGCCTCGTCAGGACGAAGATAAGATAGTTGTTGAAATCAGGAAACTGGTTGAGCTGCTCTAGTTTCTGAGAGTTCAAATGAAGGAGAATTAAGGCATTACTATGATGGTAACTGACTGTGCATGAATAGTCACTGTATAATATGCACATGAATGATACTTTGAGAAAGCATTCATGCAAACGCCCCACAGCCGATAATTAGTTTCTTGTTATGCCACATCATCAGGTATCCAAACATATTATTGCACTGTGGAGAAAGCTTGATAACCAGTCAGTGCTTTTGAAACCTGGCACACTAAATTCAATACATCCTTGTCATACTGCTATATATAATTACAAAAAAAACCCGGCAGCTTTACAATATCAGTGTGGTCACCACCCACACATCACACATCCCTTTAGAAGTGTAACTGGCAGCAGATATTGTGTGTGAAGATGGGGATGAGGATACCTGCTGCACAGCTCTCTGCGCGGCGGTGTTCGGAGACTGGGAGTCTTTCAGGAGATGCAGGACCTGCTGGAGGCCTTGTTCATCCGGCTGCCACTCCATCCTACGCAGAAACCACACAAGACACAAACAATTACATTCTCCTGCCTCGTGTCTTCATGAAACACTTCCTCATATCAAACGATTGCGACAACTATGACTGCAAAACAACTTCATCCACTTTGTGGTCTGTGTACTTTTGCAGAGCAGTGTAGTCCACTATGATCACCTTGTGTATTATGCACTGTGCTGTTGAGGACACTAGAAGGCATTGATAAACATACAATATCAATGCAACAGTTTACAACCTGCCAAATTATGTTAAGTGTAATCCCTATATCAGTGATTGGAGACAAACTTTGGTTTGGTTAACCAAAGGTTAAAGCAAACAAATGGAAACGGAGAGAATGTTATGCAAGTTTATTGGTGATAACAAAAGATAAATCCATTTCAGACACACAATCACCTGTAGAAAACCTCTCTCTCTCTTTAAAAAAAAAAAAAAAAAAAAAAACTACTGTAATTTCAAATTTAAGAGCTTCCAGGAAAAGTTTGATCTCAATTTCATACTAAATAAGTCATTTTTGTTTTCAGTTCATTTTATTCTTGTATGTATATCAAAGTAACAATGAAATCATTCAAATCTATTTCTTAAAATCATTCAATTTCTTTTAAAAGAGAGAAAAACATAGTTCTAGTTTTTTCATACTTCTATTAGTAAGAATGTAAAGTGGTTTTACAATCTGTTCAACATGTATTATATTTTGGGCACTCAAACATTAAATTTAATGACGAACCGGTTTTTTTGTGAACGGAGAATTCATGCACGTAGTTTACGCAATTCAGTAAAATGGTTGAAACCGGAGTAAAGTTGACAAAAAACGTTTATCAGATGTTTGACTAAATTGTTGTTCGTTATTAAATCCAGACAAAGGACGAAAAAGCCAGCAGTGCACATGGTGAAGCCTGCATACCACGCCGAGGCCTGCTCTCTCTCCTCATGTGTGGTGAGAAAACCTCACACACGAGCCGCACAAATACCTAATAATAGCCTTTATGATAACACCAGCACAAAATAATATGAACTTCATGCGAAACTGTAAATCCTGGGGTAACAAGTAAAGGCTATTTAATTCCCCAAAAACAGGATTAGACACATACATGAAGTGTCCGCCTATAATCTATTATGCATACTCGTTCCCATCCATGCTACCGACTAATACTGTGTTAAACTCTCCCTGTATATATAATATATGATGTAAATACTATTAATGATGAGAACTAGGTCGTTTTCACTTACACATGCCGCGTGCGGAGGCCTATCGATCAGCTCGTGCAGCGCTAGTCGTCTCGCGCAACTGCGATTTCAAACACTTCCGCAGAGCGAGCGTTACAACGAGGAAGTGACGGTCAACGCCACACTGTAGCCAGTTTCAAATCAATATCCGCGAGGGAGTTTGTAGTAATACATGTAATAGAGACCAAAATATAAATAAAATTGAAATTGTATGTCTACGCACATGTTTATGCAAACTGATATGGGTCGAACTTAAGTTAACCAACATTTATTCTCTGGTATATCTGAATTTTTGCTGTATCGTTACACATTTGCAATGAGATAAAAAATAAACTAAGCAGTGCAAGAATATACGTTCAATTTGCCACAAATAAATAACACTAATAATAAAATAACAATATAAAATAAGCATAGCAAAGGCAAGAAATAACATTGTAACCAGAAAAATGAATGCAATGTAAATTAATAAACATATAATACAATAGCACAATAAAAACGCTCTAATAAAACAGGAAACATCGATTTCGCTGATCATCAGGGTCGTGACGTCACGTGGAAATGGCGGCGCCCGGAGTGAGATCTCGCTTGCGTTATTTAAAGCTGGATCATCATGCTGCGTTTGACAAACTAGGTTGTGAAGTTTTGTGAGTGCGCAATTGCGCATGCGTCATTTTCTCCCCCGCTTTGAAAAAGAGATGAGCCATTTATTGTGCTGACACGACAGTAAATAATCTTACCCTCTTTCTTTCGTTTTCCCTTTGACGCTTGTTTTACAATCTCTAGTTATTGTATTGATCATTGCAGCTTGATAAACCTGTGTTTAATACAAGAACAGTTAAACTTAGCCCTTTTAATGGCCAGGATCTGCTGTGGGCCCCTGCACACTCTTGCACTACTGACTTCTGTACTTCTTATTATGGTGCTCAAGGACAAGAACCTTTCATTTGCCTTTTTTCCATCAGCAGCAGAATGGCAGCATAGTTCAAACATCTCATACAGGAGCGTCGAGTTCCGAAAGAACTTAAGCAGTGATGTTAATGTATCTGCTGGTCCCAGGACTCACACTAGTTTAGTCAGAGGTCAGTGTGGTGTAGCTGTGGAGAGCCGGATCAGCTGTGGCCGTGATAGATCTCTGAGCCGGGCTGATTGTGAGGGAAGAGGATGTTGCTATGTGCCTCTCCCTCGGTCTGGATTAGGAGGACCACCGTGGTGTTTCTACCCAGTTCGTTACCCAGGCTACAAGATGGGGCCCCTGTTGCCCACAGAGAAGGGCCAAAGAGCCACCCTGGCCCGTTCTGCACCCTCATACCTGCCCCGGGACATCCCCACACTGCAGCTAGATGTGATGCCTGAGACTCTGGGTCGTCTTCACCTCACTGTGAGCAATTCATGTAGTCATTTCATTTACAAATCATAAAGGTATTCTCAGTAATACAGTCAGATGATCTGTCATTGAATTCTGGCAAACATAAATGCTTGAATCAGTTGTGACTGAAATCTGCATCAGAAATTGTTAATTTTGGAAATATTTAATTTAGCTTTATTTAAGGCTGGAATAGTCTGCGACTAGTTGTTCATTTTTTTTTTTATTTGTTAATATATAATTTAGATATTTATTATATGAATAACAGCACAAAATGTTGTACATCTTAAACAATTGCATTGTTTTTATTGCTTACAAATTTTTACTTTTAGAAACATTTTAATGTCAGTTGTAAATTGTTCAAACATCTGTATTTTTTAGATGACAGCCTTTAGATGACCCATTCCTACTTTATCTTACTAATTTCACTTTAACACAGCTGAAAGATCCAGCATCTCCACGATATGAGGTTCCCTTTGTGACGTCCCAATCCAGGGGCCAAAAGGACATACAGAACCCCCTCTATGATGTTGACTTCCAACCAGATCCGTTTGGATTCATTGTACGGCGAAAATCCAATGGCCGGGTTCTGTAAGTTTAGATAGTTTTTCTTTTCTTACTTTTATTTGCGTAAGTTTTCTGCTTGTATTGTTACTGGCAGTCAATGACAGCCCACTGAACCATATGGCAACAGTTTTGTAATTTGCCACAAACAAATTTCTTTTAATTTTAATATTATTGAACAAATGCATTGCATTTTTCTTTTCCTAGTCTGAATACTACAATAGGCCCGCTCCTGTTTGCAGATCAGTATCTCCAGCTCTCCAGCAGCATGGCTTCCTCTGTGATATCTGGCCTGGGTGAACATTACACCCCCATCACACTGGACCTCAACTGGACCTCTGTTTCATTATGGAACAGAGACATGGCGCCACATGTAAGACCTTCATAGCATTTCACATTCTTCTTTAACTTGCCCTTTGTTTGCAGCTGTATTTAATGTTTTATATGGGCCTTTGTAGAGAAACGCCAACCTGTACGGCTCCCACCCTTTCTTTTTGGTCCAAGAAGGTGATGGACAGGCACATGGAGTCTTTCTTCTCAACAGCAATGCGATGGGTACAGTGTTTTTGTTGTTGTCTAAAATGGCGTATTATGTCTCCTTTTTAAGACTAAAAGTTTTGATAACCTGCCAATTGCAGAAGTGTTCCTGCAGCCCGCTCCAGCATTAACTTGGGCGACTGTCGGAGGAATACTGGACTTCTACATCTTTTTAGGCCCAAGTCCTCAGAGTGTAGTTCAGCAGTACCATGAGGTTATAGGTATTTAACAGTCTACATGCTGTGTTAGAATTGTATTTTACACACAAGGCAACTTAAGTTGTTGTTTCTGGTCATTTGAGGTTATCCCATGATGCCCCCCTACTGGTCTCTGGGCTTCCACCTCTGTCGCTGGGGTTATACGTCCACCAACAGGACGAGAACTGTGGTACAGCTCATGCGCCAGGCCAAGATCCCTCTAGTATGTTCCCCTGTTGTTCCCAGTGTTTCTCAGCTGGGGGGTGGGGGGTACACTGTAGCATACTTCCAAGTGGGCCTTAAGATGACTTACAATTATTTACATTTAAATTAATTTTAAAACCATGAATTATCCAAGTTAATACCATCTTAAAACTGCATTAATGATGAATATATACACACCAAGTTCTAAAATATTTTATCAGGTAGAAATTGTAAACATAAATGGAGGGGGGCTTTGAATATTGTTGTGGACAATGGGAGCCCTTGGAGTCAAAAGGTTTGAGTATATACAGTACTGTGTGTTCACTGTCTATATTTTAATAAGTAGTTTTTAAACTGTAGTTTGCTTTAGGGTCATTCTATGTGAGTTCAGCCAAATATCAGAAACTTACACTGCAATACATAGTGATGAAAGCCACATTTTACCCAAAAATTCTGTCATTAATTCCTCACCCTCATGTTGTTCCAGAACCTTAAGACCTTTGTTCATCTTCAGAACACAAATTAAGATATTTTGATGAAATCCAAGAGCTCTCTGACCCTCCAAAGACAGCAACGGACACGTTTAAGACCCGTAAAGGTAGTAAAGATGCTGTTAAAACAATCCATGTGGCATCAGTGATTCAACCATAATTTTATGTAGCTACGAGAATAGTGTTTGTGTGCAAATAAAACCAAATAACAACTTGAGCGACTTATGTCACATGGACTGTTTTAATGATGTTCTTACTACATTTCTGGGCCTGGGAACATTTCAGTTGTGTTGCTGTCCATGGAGGATCATAAAGCTCTCGGATTTCATCAAAAATATCTTAATTTGTGTTCTGAGGATGAACGAAGGTCTGACGGATATGGAATGACATGAGGGTGAGAAATTATTGACATAATTTACATTTTGCATCAATTATCCCTTCAATGCCAAGGATGAATATTTATTGAGGGGGGTCAAAATGGCAGGTTTCGCCAGACATTTGCAGCCAAATTACAGGAGTCGAGCTTTTATTAAATCTTATTTATACAGAGATATTGGTAGGCCTATTAATAAAATATGTTCACTTTAGCCATCTTTGTTGCAGTATATGCCAATGGTGACCATTCTAAAATGGGAACAAGCCTTTTGTGTGTGTGTGTGTGTGTGTGTGTGTGTGTGGTTTCCTTACATATTTAAATTCCAGAGATCTCAGTATGGCTCCAAGAGTAAATAGTTAAACTGTACACATTATCAATGGTCAAAAACCAAATGTGGGTCACTTTTCATACAGCCTATCCTTTTTCTTTTAAAGAGGAGTGTCCGAAGAACAAATACTGTTTCACCAGAAATAAAAATGATTAAAATCACCATTATTAACTGAGGACCTCTGGTTGGTTTGACATGGAATGACCCTATACTGTTGTCACATGACAATATCAGTTATTTTGAATCCAGTTTTGTGTAAAATTGTTGTTCACATGGCTTCTGATTCATTCATGGTACCGGAAATGAAAGGTCAAAAGATATACACAATAATCCTTAAATTTTCCTCTGTAGGACGTACAGTGGAATGACCTTGATTATGCAGACCGAAGAAGAGTCTTTACGTTTGATCCTCAAAGATTTGGAGATTTGCCCCAAATGGTTGAAGAGTTCCATCAGCTGGGCATGAAGTATGTGCTCATTCTGGTACGTGGATGGTTTTTTCCAACTTGTGTTGTTTGCGCTTGATCCTTTGTCTTCAAATATCAGGGCTATTAGTATCTTTAGTAAAAAATAAAGCCAAATCAGTGTTAAATAGCATGTGTTTTTGTGTCAGGATCCAGGCATCAGCAGTGCGAGTCCTCCTGGTTCATACAAACCCTTTGATGACGGGCTGAAGAGGGGAGTGTTCATCAAAAACTCCACTGGACAGATCCTTATTGGAAAGGTTAGTACCACACATGAAATGTTATCGTCACTTAAAGTTAGTCATGATAATGTCATTTACAGCATGTATTTTCTTCCTGCTCTGTTGTATTATTAGCAGTGTTATAGTCATTATGGTATATGGAGGGCAGCATAGGGATCTTGTATCTTTCTCGCCAGGTATGGCCGGGTCCAACCGCATTCCCAGATTTCACCAATCCCACAACACAGGACTGGTGGATGGACTGCATCAGAGTCTTTCACAGCAAGGTACCTGTGGATGGACTCTGGATAGTGAGTGTTTACGGATTTCATTTTAAATCAAATATAAAGGGTGTTTTACAAAGGTAACAAAACATATATGCATGATGTTAAAAGGGCCACATAAATGTTATTTTTATTTTGAATGTGAGTTAAAAGCTTTAAAAAGAAATGTTTTTTAAAAAGCTATTTCTTATTTATGTTTAATATATTTTAGTGTACCTTTAAGATCTCTGTATGTGACCCTGGAGCACAAAACCAGTCTTAAGGGGTATATTTTTAACAATAGCCAAAAAAACATTGTATGGGTCAAAATGATCGATTTTTCTTTTATACCAAAAATCTTTAGGATATTAAGATCATGTTCCATAAAGATATTTTGTAAATTTCCTAACGTAGATACATCAAAACCGAATTTTCATTAGTAATATGCATTGTTAAGAATTCATTTGGACAACTTCAAAGGCAATTTTCTCAGTATTTAGATTTTTTTTGCACACTCAGATTCCAGATATTCAAATAGTTGTATCTCAGCCAAATATTGTTTGATCATAATAAACCATACATCAATGGAAAGCTTGTTTATTCAGCTTTCAGATGTTGTATAAATCTCAATTTCGAAAAATTGACACTTAAGACTGGTTTTGTGGTCCAGGGTCGTCCATATGTAGAGTTTTTTTTTACTCTTTATGTAAATTGAATATACATAAAGTAATTTTTTATTTTAAAAAAAAAGTTTTATATTTTATTATTCCTATTATTTATTCAGTTTTTGTTGAAAAAGTGGCCAAATTTAGCAGAACATATATACACTATATAGAACTTTTCCTTTGAAATTTTACTCACAGGACATGAATGAGCCGTCAAATTTCGTGGAGGGCTCTGTGGATGGGTGTCCTGACTCTGACTTGGAGAAACCACCTTATACACCAGGTCAGAATAGCAAACTCTTAATATACTTTTAAAAAAATGACTATTATTGATGATTGATGGTTATTGATGTGTGTGGGTTTACAGGTGTGATCGGAGGTCAGTTAAACTCAGGAACGCTGTGTGTGTCCGCACAGCAGTATCTGTCCAGTCATTACAATCTGCACAATCTGTATGGGTTGACCGAGGCCATCGCCACCCACAGGTCACAGAAATGCCCCTTCAGTTCATAAAAGACCTTAAATGATGAAAGTTAATCGGGAAACAGAGACATTTGACATGGTTTAACATGATTACCAGCGTTCCACTCATTTGTGTTTCAGGGCACTGTTGAAAGTCAAGAGCACTCGGCCGTTTGTCCTGTCCCGGTCGTCTTTTCCAGGACTGGGCCGTTTCTCTGCACACTGGACTGGAGATGTGCGGAGTGACTGGGAGCAACTGCGCTTTTCAATACCTGGTGAGAGAAAACAACCACAAGCATATGCTAAAACACTCATGCTAAACGCAAACAAAGAATGTAATGTACTATATATGAGATATTCATAATGCAACCTGGCCTCCCAGATATGACAGTTGTGTGGAAAATGTGTGGATTTCCATTTTTATATAACATCTTTGTCTTTTTTTTTTATTTTTAAAGCCTGCAAACCAAGTACGTTTCGTCCCTGCTCTTAGCATATTGCTGTGTTTGTGTGTCTGGACCAGGTGTGCTCCTCTTTGGACTCTATGGCGTCCCGTTAGTGGGAGCTGATGTCTGTGGGTTTGGTGGAGACACTACTGAAGAGCTGTGTGTGCGCTGGACACAACTTGGAGCCTTTTACCCCCTTATGAGAAACCATAATGACAGACCCAATGCGGTGAGATACCAGTCAACAGTTTAAAGCCAGCTAGAGAAATAAATACATATTGATAAATCGATAGATATAAGACAAGATGTCTTATTAAAATATTTAAAAGAAAATGTGATCATACTGAATTTTGTTACATTTTAAATCATTTTTAAATAGTTAATGTTATTTAACGATTCTTGTTGGAAATATTCCTGATATTTTAGGTATATGAACTATTGTTAAACCGAATGACATTTTAGTGGGTAACTTCTGTAAATCATGGTACAAATGTATGATATTAATAATTTGTTTTCACAGAAAAACATTAAACAGGACTCATTCTAATGTATGGAGAAAAAATATATAGCTCTATTTAACTTTTATTGTTTTTTTTATTGCTGCATTTATTTGATCAAAAACACTTTACCATAATAAAAATAGTTATATTGTAAATGATTATTTATCATTTAAAAACATTTCATTTTAATATATTATTTAACTTTTAATATGTTAATATAATAATATACTGATTTAGTGCTCAAGTTACTTTTATATTATTATCAATGTTAAAAACAGTTGCGCTGCTTAATAATTTTCTGGGTATTTTCTGAATGAATATTATTAATTTACAATATGGGTAAATGTTTAGTTTGATGACCTATTTCTCACTGTTGACTAGACTGTTATTACTAGAATTTTGGCTGATTATTAGTTCTTATAAAGCACATATTGATGCCTTATTCTGCATAACCATATTCTACATCCCTATCATAGCCAATACCTAAACTTAACAACTTATTAAAAATAAGCAGCATTTTTTTATGCAAAAGTTGTACTCAATAATTAGTTAATAGTATGAATGTTTCCCCAAACTAAAGTGTGACCAAAATATAGCCTGTTGCAATATTAGCAGTATATGAATATTTCTTCCCATATTCCATACCCCCAGCCCCAAGAGCCGTATGTATTCAGCCAGCAGGCCCAGGATGCCATGAGGACTGTGATTACACTGCGCTACTCTCTGCTGCCCTTCCTCTACACCCTGTTCCATCACACACACACCTCCAGCCGCACCGTGGCCCGTCCGCTCTTCCTTGAGTACACACACTCATTTCAGCTCAATATCTCTTCCTCTGAGCTCAGCGGTCACCTGTTTACTGAGACTTGCTGGTTCTCTCAGGTTCCCCACTGATCCAAACTGCCAGACCATTGACAGGCAGTTCCTGTGGGGCGC
Organism: Carassius auratus; assembly: GCF_003368295.1. Classification (NCBI taxonomy): domain Eukaryota; kingdom Metazoa; phylum Chordata; class Actinopteri; order Cypriniformes; family Cyprinidae; genus Carassius; species Carassius auratus. Next base: position 7,970,676 of record NC_039270.1, on the reverse strand, counting down.
TTCCCTGCTCATCAGCCCCGTTCTGGAGGAGGGAGCGCTGGAGGTGACGGCCTATCTTCCCCCGGGGACTTGGTACAGTCTGAACAATGTAATCCCTCCTCTTATACTATGCGCTACATATTTAAATCGAGACATTAATAGATTTTATCAAAGCAACATTTCCTTAGATTAATGGAATATTTATTTATAATTCATAAGTGTATCTCTCTATTAGTTCATGCCAAGTAATGTAGTTTCCTAATGATTACAAATGAGAACTTGATACTGTAACAATTTTCCATCCTCCCTTTGGCCCACCGTATTAAGCTCTCTGGGATTTACCTTGTAGACGCTTTTAAATAAAATTCAAAGCATGCGTCACGTTGTGATTTGTTTACAAAGCTACAATGTAATTCAAAAGCCCCCTTTAAGACAAATCTATATGTGATTGAATCCTCTGTGTTTTCTCATAGGGGGAAGCATGTTACAGCAAAGGGCAATACTTTCTGTTCCCTGCTCCTTTAGACACCATTAACGTTCATGTGAGAGAAGGGAGCATCATCCCGCAGCAGGTGAAGACCAGATCTAGCGATGTTTGTGTGTTTTGTTGTGTAGCAAGTGAATTCTGCCATCCCTATCTGTTTCTCAGGCCCCTGCATTGACGACCACAGCATCTCGCAGGAATCCCTTCACGCTAATCGTGGCACTGTCTGTGGGGAATTGGGCTGAAGGGGAGCTCTTCTGGGACGATGGGGAAAGTCTGGACACTTTTGAGCGTGGAAATTATTCGTATGTTCTGTTCTTTGCTGAAGAGGTACAAAATAGGGTGAATTTTGGCCTCATGTTGACTTGAATGGTTTTTTTTTTTCTATTGAACATCTGTTTCCAATTGTTATCTTGTGTTAGAGCAATCCAACGTGAATTGCTTCATCAGGCGTTAAAATTGGAAAAGAGCAAGCGTTGTGTTTACCAGATCTTTGACTGGCAGTTCAATGCACTTTTTATGAATATTTGCTGAAAATGTACTCACCCTCAGACCATTCAAGATGTTTCTTCATCAGAACAGATTTAGAAAAAAGAAGCATTTCATCACGTGCTCACCAATAGACCCTCTGCAGTGAATGGGTGCCATCAAAATAAGAGTGTAAACAGATTATAAAAACAGTCCATCAACTGATGCAGCATGTTTGTAAGAAACAAATCCATCATTTTTTTCCCCAATGCTTCTGGCTAAAATATGATTCATATCCATAGTATTGCTTTTTCTTTTGAAAAAAGTCATTTTGTCTGAATCAGGAGCAAAATATGCAGAGAAAAAGCACCGTTTGCAAGCAAAATTATTGGACTATGGATTATAGACTAGTATTTTGACCGGAGGTGAGGATTTAAAATTAAAATGCATTTCTCCAGATCTGTTCTGATAAAGAAACAAACTCATCTAGGATGGCCTGATGATGAGTAACATTTTTTTTTTTTTTTTTTTGGGTGAACTATTCCTTCAACTAGAACATCATTTGAACCCCATCAAACAAATGGACTACTGAAGAACACTCAAAAGTTCTGGTCAATGTGTGCATTAATTTGAAATGTATTCTGTTGTTTGTTTGATTCTGTCATATTTCCCTGCAGTCTTATGTGGTCAGTAAGCCAGTCAAATTAAATGGATGTCTCGATGGTTTGGTCCTCGGGGAAGTGCGTGTTTTTGGGGTCCAGGCTCCACCTACAGCCGTGTGGGCCAATGGCAAAAAGGTTCATGTCTTCTCTTACAGCCCAGACACCAAGGTATGCATCAAGTGCTTGTGTTTCATGCTGATCTTTAAAATGGGTTGATCTCAAAAAGCTGTCATGAGGTAGTGAATTTGTGTGTGTGTGTGTTGCAGGTTCTGACAGTGCCAGGTCTGGACCTCCCCATGACAGCCATGATCACAGTGAAGTGGAGCTGATGAGAAATCTCTGCTGTTATATAGCTGTGTATATGTTCCTTGCTTATGCAATATGAATGCATATATAATGTTTTTACCCATTTATCATTAACAGCATGTTTCTACTGTCATTGCCATTTAAATATAGTTTTGTGCTATAAAATAAATATATTTTTTGTTAAATGTTCTTAATGTTTCATTGTTGTGTGACTGAAGAATTAGAATAATCAGTATTTCTTATAATCCATACGTTTTTCCTTTTACATTTAGTCATTTAGCTGACGCTTTTATCCAAAGCTGCTTACAAATGATGACAATAGGAGCAATCAAGACCAACAAGAGAGCAACAATATGCAAGTGCTATGACAAGTGTCACTTAGCCTAACCCAGTACACGTAGAAAGGGTTTATTTTACATGTCAGAGAAATAATAATAAGAAGAATATTATTTTGTTGTTATTGTTGGTCTTCTGCTTATAAGATTATATTAAACAAATAAATATATAGCTAAATATGCACAGTAGGGGCACTGTATTTTTCTCAAATTAAGCTCAGATTTAAATCCATTTTAATATACAGTAGGTGGCTGGGGTATACTTGTAGCAATAGCCAACTATACATTGTATGGGTCAAAAAAAAATAATACATTTTTCATGTCATAAATCGTTAGGATAGTAGTTAAAGATCATGTTCCATGATGATATTTGGTAAATTTCTTAAATTAAACATATAAAAACTTAATTTCTGATTAATAATATACATTGCTAATAAACTCATTTGGACAACTCTCAATATTTTTATTTATTTATTTTATGTTATTTTTTATTTAGTTTTTTCATCCTCAGATTCCATATTTCCAAATAGTTGTATCTCAGCCAAATATGATCCTGTCATAACAAACAATACATCAATGTAAAGCTTATTTATTCAGGTGAATCATTTATAATTTCACTGTTATGACTGGTCACACACATAGGGTACCCACGCACACATTTAATTATAAATATCACATTTAGTGATTCGAGAACACAATGATTACAATTTTTATTTATCATAATGTCTATGCACGTTATCTCTTTATGTTTCAGGTGTGTTTAGTTTTATACACCTTTTTTATATAAATGAAAATCCCAACACATTAGCAACAGAAACATGTGCCTCTTATGTTCTCTGTCGTCTACAGATTATTATAAGCGGGTCGAGCGTTGCGTTCAGAGGAAGCGCAGCGTCGTTCCGGAAGCAGCGGAATGTCATGGGGCGGAGCGTCGAGTCTGGCGTGACGTCAGCGGCGGCGTGCGGAGTGAAGTGTCACCGATAAACACGCGCGTCATTCACCGTAGCCTGGATCGGACGCGCCGCTTGTGATATGGACGTGTAGCGACGGCTGTATTCGTTTCTGGTGCTGAAGGTAAGACTGCTGCATGTGTGCTGTTCGATCACAGATGTGTTCCTTCGGCTGTCATTACTGGAAGGAGTTTAGTTAGCGTCCCATATGGGTACAGCAGTGCACCCTCTATAACAGATATAACGGGACAGCAGCACGATTTCCGTCTGAAATCAACCCTCACACACGAGATACGTGATCCTTCAAAGTGGGACGAGAGAGGTTATCCATGAAAATACAACACTGATACAGGTCAGTTACCCTGATGTAACAGCTGATACAGGCCTGAACGTTATATATACATATATATGTACATTTATATATATACCGTTATAGAAATTTAACCTGCTGTAATGCTTATGTTAGGGCATGCACACAACACAGTTTATTGCTAAAGACTTATAAGTTTGTCATTGGGATAAATATAATTTCCCCCAAGTAAATTATTTTATGACACTTCTTAAAGGGATAGTTCACCCCCCAAAAAATTAAAATATGTCTGGCATGTTATTTTTTGGGACACAATTAGATGTCCCAGTTTATATGTAGGGATGTTTATTTTATTTTTTTATGTTTTAATTATTATAAGTGCAGTGCAAATACATGTATCTACACAATAAGTGCACTGTAGCAAATTATTTATTGTAGTGTTAGGAAATGGTAAAGACATTTAATATAAAGTAAGCCCCAAAGAGATGTTTTTTAGAAGATAGTAGTTGTTGTTTTTTTTTTTTGTAAGGTTTTTTTTTTTTACATTCTTTCAACTGTAGAATTTCATGTTTAAGTCTGTGTGATACTTGCTGTTTCTTTTTAATTGTTCATTAAACATATTAACAATTTCTAGCGAAAACTGTAGGGAAATCCTGCGCCATTATTTATTATTGTTTTCCATTACACGAATCAGCTTTCTGGCACCTTTAATTAAAATTTATATATACATACAAACATATTGTTTTTATATAATTTTTTATTTTTAGAGACCCTCCGTTTAATTAGAAAATATTATGCATAGTCAGTGAGTGACAGACCCAGATAGAGATGAGCCACATTTGCCTAGAGCGTCTCTGACAGGTGCTCACTGTCAGAATAAAATGCAACCAAATGTGCTTCTATTTCTGATATGCATCAGCTAATTTAGTAAAAGAGAAGCATCATGTCATCTCTTGCCTAGTGCAGTTAAATCATTACATTGGTCCTTCTTCAGAATTCCATTTGTGTTGCACAGAAGAGGCAAAGCCGTGCATCTTTGGAGGGAATGTTTATTTTTGAGTGAGCTTATATCATTGTGCAGTTTGATGGAATAGCAAGAACTGAAGGCCAGATTATCTTCTGTTTGCATTCCAGGTGAAGTAGTTGTTGTTCTGTTGTATGGAGCTTGATGTCTGCCAGAGCGAGAGATTGCAGCGGTGCTGACAGCTCCGAGAAGAAACAACACATGCTTCTACTGCTGACACTCTCTTCTTAGTGCACTGCTCCTGATAGTACACACTCACTTTTGCCTGATTTGGCCTGTGAGTCTGCTAGTGCAATGCAATGATATGGCATGTTTACTCGCTGGAGTCGTGTTTGCGCTGTAATTACAGCCATATGATACATGCAGCCATGCATCCACCTGAATAGTCACTGTAAAACTGAAGGAAAGATGAACTCCTAAGTTTTAAGGCGACTTTACTGGACAAACTTGTTCCTCTCTTAAATTCAGTAGTATTGGGTTAATTTGTCTTAACAAGACTCGTTTCTTGTTGGAAGTTCACTGGTTGTTTAACGAGCCTCTTCAGCCTTAAAACTATTTTATTGTTCATAATAATTGCAACATTGTTTGCAATTAGAAACATTCATGTTCTCTAATTTGTAATGGGAAGTAGACCTTTTATCATCAAGATGAGCAATGCCATTCTAGAAGAGTTGGGTACCGTTAATTAAGACAGGAAAAAATAAACCCACTAGACAGAAGAGGAAGATTGAAACAAAACATCCGTCCTGAGGAAGTTCTTGTCACGAGTGATGGATGACTGTGAATGTTGCGCAATTTGTTTTTGTGTAGTTGACAAATATGCAATTTTTAGGTTGAAATATGGATTTCTAAGAGAACGTGTATGTGTTAGATGCTTCAGAATTTTGAAACATCTTTTAAATTGGCTTTCAGTGTTTATGCAGTGCAGTTCAAAGACAAGCAAGGGGTTAAATTGGGCTGCAGTGATCTAAAGCAGCGTACTGGCGCCTTCAATTCAAGAAGAATATATATATTGTTTGAAAACCGTAGTTTTTGTTTGATCCTTTCAGCCACAAACATCATGTTTAGTCTGTGACAAACCAGTGTTTAAGGGATTTTTTATGTTTTAGATGCTTTAAAATTTTGAAACCATTTTAAATCAAATTTTAGTGTATTTGCAGGACACTTAAACAGTCCTGCGAAATGACTAAAGTGTATAGTATTTTACTGCAGATTTTAATGACATTGCTAGGCTGATAGGGTTTCTGTTTAGCTGCTTACTGGCTCAAGTAACTCACTTAAAGCTGGAATATACTCTGCATGACTTTTACTCAAATCTTTGCCCCAATTTACATTTGTTGTTGTTGACACTGGATACCGAAAGTCAGAGCCAGTCAGCAGATTTGGTCTGACCGATTTTATATAAAATCATGATTCACGTATAGTGCATGATAGTCTAGTGCTGTCAAACGAATTATCACGATTAATCACATCCAAAATAAAAGATTTTGTTTGCAGAATATATGTGTGTACTGCATATATATATATATAGTATTATATACACACATACAGTATATATTTTGAAAAAAATTGCATGTAAACATTTATATTCATATAAATATATTTAATATATAAACGTAACACATTTTCTTAAATATGTACGTGCACGTGTGTGTATTTATATATACGTAATATATACACACAGTACACATACATATATTATGTAAACAAAAACTTGAATTGTAGATGCGATTAATCACAATTAATCGTTTGACAGTCACAGCCTCCGATTTGTTTTAGCTTCAGACTCTGAACTTTTCAAACCGTTTTCATTCTTTATTCTATATTTATCTTCTCTTAAGATTTGCTCGTTCTTCTAAGTTTAGTGTATGATGCCGTTTTTCATTTGTAAACATTTACAAATTTGACAAGTGCATAATGACTAGTGTTTGAAAAACTGTTCAGATCTAAGTGTTGTGTGTTCTGGCTTTCAGAAAATAATTTGAGGAATCCTGCATGTCAGTAGAACAAACAGAGCAAGACGAGTGGCACGCTCAAGTTGAAAGCTTAGGATTTACTATAGGGCTTTTCAAAAATAATACAACATGGAGTAGTAATAGCACAACTTATGAGGTCCAAAGGAATTAATGTAGAATTAGACAATTGTGTCAAAAGTAGTTTTAGATGAAATGTTAAGTTTCACACACTTTAATCGACTGGCTTGTTAGCATTTAAACATTATTGAGACTCTGGCAGCTATAAAGAGAAAATAAAGTGTTTTATAAACGTGGTGTTTTTTTCTTCTTCTACCATTTGGCGCGCTGAACCTTCCGTCTGTTGCTGCAGCTTTGGGTTCCTCCAGTGAGTGAGTTGGCACATTTGTGTGTGTCTTGTTTGTTTTAAGGTGTGTCTGTGTGTGGCTTTAGTCACAAATTACCATGCTGTTAGTTTCAAGAAGGTGACATGGATTGACTGGGACTTTATATATAACTCGTATGTTGTCAGGATTAGATCAATTAGGTCGTTTTATCACAGTTGCTTTTCTTAAATGAAACCGCCTCAATGTGGTTGACAAATAAGCCTCTGAAATGAGATGCAGCTTATGATATTCTGATTTGTATAATATTTATTGTTTGGCAGGTGAGTATCTGTTTTTTTTTTTTTAGAAAAGGAAGAAGCCGGCTGATTGGTGGTTGTCTTGTTGTTTCTGTCTCAGAGGATGGGAGCAGTGAGCGGTCACTGGAGGAGATGTCATTCGGTCGACTCCTGCGACGTGCATCCTCCAAAGCCTCTGACCTTTTGACCTTTAACGTGGGCACGGGAGGATCGAGGACAGTGCTGGATGGAGAGATCATCTTCTCCAAGAACAACGTGTGTGTTCACCCGGCCGAGCCTGTGCCCGGACTGCCTGAGCATCACCCAGGTACAACACACCCATCAACTGAAATGTAATGACTTAATGGTTTGTTAGTGTTATTTCAGATATTAGATGTACATTCACGGTCTATTTTTGCAATTGTATTAATATTTTGTGTACTTCAAACATATATATATATATATATATATATATATATATATATATATATATATATATATATATATATATAAACATATATAAAACCCATTTTGAGTTTTTCTGACTGTGTCCTCCTTCAGGTTACCTCTGTGTGCACCTGGAGAAAGACGAGACCCTCGGCTCCACCCTCATCCTCACCTGGGTGCCCAACTCTCGCATCCAGCGGCAGGACGAGGAGGCCCTCCGTTACATCACGCCCGAAAGCTCACCCGTCCGACGCAACCCGCGCCGCCGAGCCCACCGGAGCCACTCTCGCCCGCCACCCGCCCCCGAGGAAGAGGAGGATGAAGAGGGGCCTGAGCCAGCCCAGCAGAACCAGCAGCTTTTGGAAGAGGGCGATGAAGGCTCGTGCGAGCTCTCTGCGGACGAGGTGAGTCGGGACAGCACCCTCGGCTCGGACTCGGACACCTTCTCCTCGCCCTTCTGCCTGTCGCCGGTCAGCGAGGCTCTGGGCGAGAGCAGCAGCTCCGTCTTCCTGGATAATGAGAGCAGGTGAGAGGAACACACACACCTCACACAAATGTGCCAGGGAACTTAAATGTATCCATTTGTCCTTGTTTTTAATTAGTTTTAAGATTTTAGCTTAAAAGGGTTTTTTTTGGGGGGGGTGGGGGGGGGGGTCTTCACTGGTTCATAATAAATGTCCTGCGGTGCAACAAATGGATTTATGAGCTACGTTTTATAGCTGTTCATTCTCAATTGACAGATTCATAATTACATTACATTTTATATATATATATAGATAGATAGATAGATAGATAGATAGATAGAGAGAGAGAGAGAGAGAGAGAGAGAGAGAAAATAAATAAAACATTAATTAAAATAGTTTCTGCATACACTAGCGTTTAAAAGTGTAGTTAGTAAGAATTTTTTTTAAAGTATTTTTGAAAGTCTCACCAAGAACGCATTTATTTGATCAATAATACAGTAAAAGTGTAATATTATGACATTTTTACAATGTAAACTGTTTTCAAATCGAATATAATGTATTCCTGTGATGCGCAGCTGAATTTCCAGCATCATTACTCCAGTCTTTAGTGTCACATGATCTTCAGAAATCACTCTGATGTGCTGATTTGCTGCTCAAGAAACATTTCTGATTATTATCAGTGTTGAAAATAGCTGTGATGCTTCGTATCGTCTCTCTAGACTATGTGATCTTTTAATGTTAGCATGCGTCTGTCATGTACATGCTGTGCTGCTGCAGGTCTGTGTGTAGTAAGAGGAGCTGCTCAGAGCTTATTCATAATTCATAGATCAGCTCAGCATGCCTTATTACACAGCATCATGTGTTCCTGTTCTGAACCTCTACAGCATCCTGGGATCACAGACCATCTCTCATAAGTGTTAGCACAGATGTAACGATAGAACGCTTTCACCAACAACAGTTTTTCACAACCAATGTTTGTAATGTTATACCAACATGACTACTGCATACTACACAGTATTATACACTGCATCCCATTTTAAAATAACATGCAATGTGAAACAATATATATATTTATATTTGCACACCTATTTATTTATTTGAGCATCTATTCACCTTAGATAAAGGGATAAAGGATTCACCCAAAAACTGTCATCATACGTGTTTCTTTGTTCTGCAGAACACAAGAGATGTTTTGAAGAATGTTGGTAACCAAACACTTGCTCGTAGCCATTGACTTCCGTTGTATTTCTTCATTCTGTGAAAGTCCGTGGCTACCCGCAAACTGTTTGGTTACCGAAAGTATTTTCATTTCGTATACATGTAAACAAATATATGCGTGTAGGTGAAATGTGGTCACTGTGAATGTGATATTTGTAATGCTCCACTGTGGACACAAGGTGGAGACACAGGGCGATACGCGTGAACGAGAAAGAGCGAGAAAGTGCAGCTCTCAGCAGGCTGGCAGCGAGTGTCTCAGTCGGTCAACTTCTCCAGATTCACTCCCCCAGCTGCTTCAGCTAGCATTCCCTCTTTCAGCTTGATTTCCTCCCTTTGTTATATGTCCTGAGCTGCCCATCGGATCATGAATATCAGTGGTTTGTGTTTGACTTGGGTGTGTGATGAACGGTTCCTTTGGGTGGAGAAGGCTCTCTTTGGCCTGCTTTTTTGCCATTTATTTTCAGACTTCCACTTCCTCTTTGAGTCCTTTAGTGTTTATGTTTGACTTCTCCTTTATTCGGCCTGTTAAGTTTTCTTCCTTTGCTTTCTCACACATGTGCTTTTCCCTACTAGATGTTTTCCTCCCCTGTTTCATGTCGTTTTTCTTTTACTCCCTTGTCGTGGTTTGGCTCAATGTGTGGTTTAGTACATTTTTAACCTTTGTAGCTTTAGTTTGTTGTTTTTAACGACTATTTCCACCCTGTGTCTTTTTTAGAATTATTATTTTTATTATTATATGAAATATGTAAATGTTCTCTGTTATGACTGTGTCCGTGTCTGCATTTCATTAGAGTGAATAGACTTTACAATAGAGTTTACAAAAATACCAAGCTGGAGGTGAAAGCAGACCTTGTGGGTGGCAGAGGTGGAAAAGACTGTAGATCCCGTCCCATTGAGGTCATGTTTTGCTTGAGGATGATGTAATAGTAATGTGTTAACCGTGTTTGACAGCTCTGGCTCTGGGGCATTTGTTTCGGTGTGATGTAATAAACAGGCCCTGAGAGATAGTGTCTGTTCCAGCGGGAGTTCAGTCCCTGGAAAAACTTCCCTCAACTCATACTAGTACAAACTCTCAGAGCTACCACTAATAACACCGATAGATGGAGGCCGGGCGGGCACACAGAAATGTCATTAGTTGAATCTAACTATCTATCTGTCTGTCTGAATTGTTTTGTCATTGTTCTCCTGTCCCTAACTAACCTCAGTGAGGCTATCCATCAGTCCATCTAACTAAACAATCAACCAACGGACTATGTACGTATAGTTAGTTCAGTTTAGTTATCTTATTTTCTCATGTTCCTAACTAACATTTATTTCGCTATCCATCAGCTATCTAATCATTCATCCAACTATCTTCTATCTGTCCATCAGTTTATTTACATGTATTTTCTATTATTTAACCTGTTCCTAATTAACACTGATGTGGTTATACATATATATCCATCTTTACAAATACCAAACTATTAAACCAACTCATTTCTATCTATCCATTTGGTTGGTTCAGTTTAATTTATTTCCTCATGTTTCTTCCGTTCCTAACTAACATTTATGTGATTATCCAACTTGTGTCTGTCCATCTATTTGCTTCGTTCAGTTTAGTCCTCTTATTTCCCCCATTCCTCTTGTTCTTTACTAACATCTATGTGGCTGTTTATCCATCTGTCCATCTAACTAAACTACCAATTAACTTTCTAAATCTATTTATTTAGTTCAGTTTAGTTATCTTAACTTTTCCTGTTCCTAACTAACATCTTTGTCACTATCCATCCATTTGTTCAACTAGTTAATCAGCCAACTAACTATCAGTCCACTATCAATCCATCTGGTTAGTTCAGTTTAGTTACCTTTATCTTTTTTTTTCTCATGTTCCTAGCAAACATCTATGTGGCTCTTCATCCATCTATCCAGCTAATTAACCAATAAACCAACTAATTTCTGTCTATCTGTTTGGTTGGTTCAGTTTAGTTACCTTATTTACAGATGTTTCTCCTGTTCCTAACTAACACTAATGTTAATCTGTCAACTGAAATATAACCATTCAACCAACTAATTTCTATCCGTCCAAGTTCAGTTTAGTTACCTTATTTGTTGTTAACTAGTTGTACCGTGTACCGTACTTTCTACTGTTTATCCTGTTCCTAACTAATGTATCCGTGCCTGTCCATTTAACAAACCAATCACCCAACTAACTTCATCCATCTAGATGGTTAGTTCAGTTACCATAATTTTTCCTGTTCCTAACAAACATCTCTGTGTGGCTACCCATCTAACCACTCAACCAACTAACGTCTCTGTCCATAGTTGGTTAGTTGAGTTTAGTCACCTTATTTTATACTTTCTCTTCTAGCAAACATCTATGTAGTTATTCATCAATCTATCCAACTAATTAACCAATCAACCAACTAATTTCCATCCATCCATTTGGTTGATTTAATTTAGTTTACCATTTCCTCATGTTTCTCCTGTTGCTACATTTATGTAGCTATCCATTTATTGAACTATTGATCTAACCATTCAACCAACTAACTTCTATTTGTGCATCTAGTTGGTTAGTTCCATTTAGTTGCTTTATTTTCTTCTGTTCTTAACTAACATCTACTTTTATCTATCTTCCCAACTAACCAATGACTCAACCAACCAGCTTTATCCATCTAGTTGGTTAGTTAAGTATAATTACCTTACTTTCTCCTGTTCCTAACTAACATCTTTGTGCCTCTGTGTCGAACTAATGAATCAACCAACTTTAGTTCAGTTCGTCATAAACATCTATGTGGTTATCCATCCAAACATCTAACCGAGGAACCAACTAACTTCTAGCTAGTTGGTTAGTTCAGTTTGGTCCCCTTATTGTTCTTGTTTCGTAAAGCCACTGTTAGGCTCACAGAATAGAAAACAAGGGTCTGTAAAGAACATGAGATGTAACTTTGCACCGTGCGCTGTCTGTCACGGCCTCAGCCCGCCATATGGCCTCATGTGTGTGATCCTGCTGTAGTGTGGACTCCAAGAGACCTCTCAAATACCACATGACCCATAAACCTTCGGCTCCCACAGTGGATCTGTGACAGGGGACGTGTCTGGAGGTGCTTTTGGCCTGTTAGACGTGCTCTGTTAGAGAAAAAGACGAGTGTGAGAGAGGAGAAGAGGTCCCACGGTTCAGGTTACAGCTCTGGCTACATGAGAGGTCGAGAGACAGTTACAGGGAGATACGCTCACAGCGAGAGAGAGAGAGAGAGAGAGGAGGGTTGTCAGGGGAAATTGGCTGCCAGGCTGCTTGATTTGTGTCTCTGCTCGGCTCTTGCCAGCACAATGACCTCCCAGCATTCCTCTCATTCCTCTTCACTTCCAGTGGTATACATCCCTACAGCTGTCGCTGAGTTTCACACTAAAGACACAGGGCAGAACGAATGAATTGATGTGCAGGTTTACAGTAGAGAGAGCAGCTGAATTAAGCTGTCATGTAGAGCTTATAAAGGGCTTCAGTTAGATAACAGGTAATTAACTTCAGTTAATTTGGCTTTGAGTTGTATTTTTACATTAACTTTACATTTTATTTGTAGAAAATGTGTTAACACCTTCAGTATAGGGACCAATTCTCACTTTTAACTAGTTATTAGCCAGTATTCTCACTATTAACTCACTATAACTAAGTTATAAGTTGATAATTGGACCTTAATATAAAGCGTGACAGAATATTTTATATATATATATATATATATATATATATCTCATTTTTATATTATTGTTCTTATTATATTCTTGTAATGTCTTAAAGACGTATTTAATACACATTTCTGCTCTAATTATTCAGTGTTATTTTAAAGAAAAAGGGTTTTTCTCTTATCTTTTGATTTCATATCTGAAATGACTTTTGGGGTAATACTGTCATTTCACAGTCCAATCAATCCCCAATTCCTTTTAATTTAATATCCAGTTTTGTTCATGAATGCATTGCATTACAAGAGTTAGGTGGGTTGCAAATGACATTTTTTTTCTGCATTATTGACACCAAATGTAATTGCAAAAATAATGAGATAATTGTGGATTCCACCTTAAATTTCAGTTCAATTTGTTTACATAGCACTTTTTACAGTGCACTGCCAAAAGTGCCAAATTTCCTTTTTGTAATCATTGCGTAATCATTGCTTTAATATGTCCACTGTTCCTGCATTACTAACTGCATGATTTGTATAAACTGTACATTTCTGCCATATGTGCAGTCACCTCTGATAACAGATCTCTCCTAACTCTAATGTAGAAACATTCATTTTCTGTAAAGCTGCTTTGAGACAATATTTATCGTGGAAAGTGCTATACAAATGAATATGAACCAAACTGAATACACATTGTTCCATAGCAGCTTTACAGAAAATAGGAAAATAAAAAGAAGGTTCTCAAGCATTTTTAATCTATCACAATTTTAGTATTTGATCTGCTTTTTATTACATCAATATTAATAGCGATACCATTCATTTCAGGGAGTGCGATGAACCCATGGCTCACTCTGCAAGCTCCGCCTCCAGTCTGGACAGCCACGCCCCCTATGAAAGCAGCCAATCACAGGGATATCGTTGGGAGGAGCAGCATAAAGTCATGGCGTTAGAGCATCTATGTGGGGTGTTCAGAGTTGACCTGGGTCACATGAGGTCACTGCGTCTCTTCTTCAGGTCAGATGGGATCCTAGAAGAGTCCAGAGTTTATTTCAATATCCATTCATTTAGATTTGTTTTTTTTCTTGCAGTTGTTTTTAATATGTTGTGCTGAATCTTTTTCATAAGATTCCGTCTTATGAAACACCTCATATATTTAATTCACCTCCTTATATTACATTACTGCTCTCATCTTAGGAAATTTAGTTATAGCCATAGCTGCAAGATATAAATGATTATTCCTTAACCTCAGGCTGATTTTGTTCAAGATATTAAAATATTTCTGTGTGTGTGAATAAAAATTGAATATTTCTGGAAAATGTGCATTAATAGTCCTTTTATGAAGAGGAAATACAATATAACAAATAGCATTACTGAGAAAAAGTCAGTGCAAACAATAGAGAAATCATCATAACTAGCTCACATCCTGATTTTTTTTCCTTCATTTTCCCCCTGATCTCCAGGATGTGTTCTTGTGTTCAAACCAGACCTGTGAATGTGTGTTGTGTTTCATGTGTGTGTTCCAGCGACGAGGCCTGCACCTGTGGCCAGCTGGTCATCGCCAGCAGAGAGAGCCAGTACAAGATCCTTCACTTCCACCACGCGGGGCTGGATAAACTGGCCGAGGTGTTTCAGCAGTGGAAATGCTGCAGGGAGACGCAGCTCAAAGACCAGGTCTGGAGAGTCTAGCACCATTCATCAGTAGCACATTTATATGCAAGGCACACACACTTACACAATAATGCTCAAAAGTTTGAGGTCTGTAAAACATTTTTTAATGTTTTTGAAAGAAGTCTCTTATGCTCATTTGCTTAAAATACAGTATAGACAGTAATATTGGGAAATATTATCACAATTTGGAATTTGATTTTTTTTATTTTCTCCATTACTGAATAAAAATAGGTAATTGAGTTTGACTTTTTTTTCTCAGAATTGTGTGAAATAACCTCATAATTGCGAGTTATAAAGTCTAATTCTGAGGTAATGGAGACTGATATATTCTCAGAATTGCGAGTTTATATCTCCCAATTCTGACTTTTATAACTCATGATAAATTAATTAATTAAAAATTGCAATAAAGTCGCAATTTTGAGGAAAAAATTGCAAGATTAAGTTGCAATTCTAAGAAATAATTGTTGCAATTCTGAGAAGAAAAAAAAAACTATTGTGCGATATAATAAAAAGTCTTTCTTAGAATTCTGACTTTAAAACTTGCACTTTCAAGTTTATATCTCAATTATGGAAAAAAAAGATCAACTCGCAATTTTGAGATAAAAGTAGGGGCCAACCGATGTATCGTTTTGCCGATTAATCGGCACCGATAGTTAATTGCTGGTACTGTACACATCTTGCTCATGCAGTGTTTTCCTGTCCTGTATCACCCTCTTCCCGCTCCAGGTGTCGGATGAGAAGTCATGTATGCAGTTTTCTATCCGTAGACCCACGTTACCGTCTGCTGAGATGCACCCAGAGGAGCGTCTGTATCGGCGGCTGGACGTCAGCTCTTGGCTCCGGCATCTCAATAACAACGGGCAGGTGCTGGAGGAGTACAAGCTCAGGAAGGTCAGCCTGACTGACAGCTGTCAATCAAATAAGAATCAGCATTACTTGTCGAAGTCTTTTCAGTGCTTCATATTTGAATGGCATAATGGGTTGTTGTAGCAATATTTGTCTGGAATGTGCATCAATGTCATAGAGGTTTTGTTATGATGTGATTTTTTTCTGAGAGCTGACCTAATGTCTTTGTTCTCTCAGGCGATCTTTTTCGGGGGTGTTGACCCATCCATCCGTGGTGAGGTGTGGCCCTTCCTGCTGCACTACTACAGCTACGACTCCACGTCTGAGGAGCGGGAAGCCTGGAGACTGCAGAAACGTGTGGAGTACCAGGAGATCCAGCAGAGGAGGTTAGTGGAGAGACTAGTGCGGATCTAGAAGCCAGTTCCAAACCCATTTTCCTTCAACCATAGCAGTCTGTCATGCTTTCCCTGTTACTTTCTAATATTCTGCCAATAAAAAGATAAAAACCAGTGTTACGCATTTTGAATTTGTCTTGCTTTAGTCATAGTTGTCGCCTTTTGCAATTATTTCAATTAGAACTTTCAATGTTCCAATCATTTTGACAAAGAAGGGTTTTCTTTTCCCAAAAATGTAATCACATTGGCCTAAAACTTTCAGAATTTACCTCACACTGGGTATAACATTTTTTTTGTATTTTTATCTATCTATATATATATATATATATATATATATTATTTTATTTTTATTTTTATTTTTTTTAACAAGGCAATAATATTTATAGTCTATGCAATTATATTTTTTGTAAACTTTTCTTTCAGTTAGCACAGGTTTTGTATTTATTTTATTTTCTATTTTCTTTTCTTTTTTTTACTCTGATTGCTCATAAGTGATCTGAGCTTATGCACCTCAGCTTTTGAGTGAACATTACCATAATTATCCCAAAATAATGTTTTTTCACTCAAAAACTGTGGTGCATAAGCTCAGATCAATGAGGCCCTATGATCAACCAGTTCCAAAAATGCATATGAATCCATTAAATGCACTTTATTTTGCACAGGTTATAAAAAATACATATAAATATTTGCTGCATTATTTGTTGGGTGCAAAACAAGCTTTCATAATTTAACAGTTAAAAGATTATTTATAAGTTAATAACACGTGTTGTAAATTGTTTGAAATGTGGTTGAATTTAAATTCCAGTATACTCAAGAATTGATCATATATTGGTGATTTTAACGTATAGTTTTGCATATCATCAAAGGCATGTATAAATTAAAATGATTTTATTATATTTTTTAAATAATAAAACTGTAAAAGTATAATGAAAACTATTAACATTTAACTGAACCGCTGTCTGTTCAAAACCAATACAAAAATAAATAAATAAACGTATTCATGTGCGTTTCACTGATGTTACCGTTGTTACTGCTAGTTAAGAGAGCTGCGACTTGTCATTGCTAGCTCTCTCACTTCTGTTGATGTCAGGATAAAAGCACCGAGCTACACCCAGTTGTTAGATTGCTCACTTTTGTTCGAATTGGCTGGTTGGCATAACCCGTTGTTTACTAAATGTGATATTTCTGGAGTCTGAAACTGGAGATTTGTTATGGAAACGGAGCTGTTGTGAAACATCTGGCTAGCTTATCCTCCAGCTTTTCTAGTTAGCTAGATGTTGTTTGGGTTTGTGGTTGGTGAATCACTCGGAGACTCGGGATCATTACATCAAATCAATGTAGCAGCGGCTAAATACACCTTTAACCACTTTAACCGCTTAATGTTGTTTTCACTCATATCTCTGCCTCAGTATTAAAAAGGTCTGGCTGAGCACTTTTTGACTGTAAATAGTCAGTTTCATGATTTCAACAACCAGAATTGTTCAAATGTGTTTTGGCAACGAAAGTCCATTTTTTCTTCTCTATTGGTGGAACTATATTATCGCATTGCTATTTGATTAAAATGATTATAACTTTCGTGGCTGTACTGTCTTTTTTCTCACTGTGAGTCTCTGAAGGATTTTCTAATAGCCGAGCCATAATCAATCAATAAATGTGTGCAGATATATATATGCGCTCTGCGTCTTAATGAGTTTCAGAGGAAATGATTCACTTAAACAATTAAATCCTTGTCAAGCCATTGATAGAAAACACTTATGAAGCCTACTGCTTGTGTTTCAGATTTGAGCATATTTTCTTGCTTTATTTCTAATCCCAATGTAGTACACATACTGCCGTGCTTTTAAAATGTATTATTGCTTTTAAAGACTCAATTTTTTCAACAAAAAATAAAGAAAAAAAAACAATCAGTGAATGACTTATTAAAATAAAATGAAATGTATTCTTTAAGCTATTAGGCAATCATAAAATTGACACAAAACAACCTCATATTGATACTGATGTCCATAACATTATTGTTATTCTTAACAATTGTTGTTAATAATATTGTAAAAAAAATATTTACATAGAAAATTTTGGGGAAAAATATGTATAGTAGCAATATGTACAGTATTTCAATGTGTTTTATTACAGTAATGGAAAGACTTATCTTGCAGCGATTATATTTGTTATTTAAATAATAACCTACGGTGTGTGTGTGTGTGTGTACAGAAATGAATTTTAACACATTACAGAAAATAAAATATCAAATAATATATATTTTTTACAATTATTTGAATATTGAACATTATCATATATATTGTAATTAGAATTATTATGATTTATGTAATAAAACTGTAAGTGAAAAATATAAATCGTATAAGTTTTATACCATTATATATATTTTATGTAGTAAAAACATATTCTTGCTATAAAAGTATGAGCAGTATTTCAGTGTTTACAGTGAGTGAATGAATGAGTGTATTTTATGGCCATAATGTCAACACTCTTCATCTCTTGCAATGATGATTTTGTTGGTGTTTTAGTAATGAATAGGTTAATTGTGTGTGTGTGTGTGTGAAGGATGTTGCTGAGCAGTGAGGGCTCTGAACCTCGAGAGGCCAGAGAGGGAGTAGTTCACATAAACACAGGTCTCGAAACACTTACATGAGGTTGCATCAGGTCTGGCATCAATTCCAGCAAAACAAACAGTGTTAATGAAATCCCACCTGCTTGTTATGAGGACGTCTACAGCCAGAGGCACTGCCATGCTTCAGGATGGGAATGGGACTGCCTTGTTTTTTCATTTGGTTGTTTTCTTCCTTTTTCTTTTTTTGCATTCGTATTTTTTATTTAATGTTTTTGTATATATATTTTTCTTTTCTGTTATGTGCATCTTGTCTTGATCTTTTCCGCTTCTCTGTTTCCCTCGTCAGGTTGTCCATGAGTCCAGAGGAGCACAGTGACTTCTGGAGGAAGGTGCAGTTCACTGTTGATAAAGATGTTGTCAGAACTGATCGAAGCAACATGTTCTTTAGAGGAGAGAACAACCCCAATGTAGAAATCATGAGGTTAGAGAAACTGAATCACTGACACTCGACCAGAAACAGCTCACTCTTCCCATACAAATATATCTGCTTGCATTTGAAAACACCGTTTTGATAGGATTTTACCAAGCTGAAGCTGCCACATCATACTTAAAATGTTTATGATATTATATGACTTAATAATTATGAAATAAATACAATTATTTAAATGTATACTTTTAATAATATTTTTCTTTATAATAATATTGAATTATTATTGTTTTTTTATTTGAAAATAAAAAATGTAAGCTGCTGTCATTTTTAAAATGTCATTATATTTTTGTTGTAATTTTTTTATTATTATTTGAATTTTATTATCGTAATTATTAATAATAATAATTTATTTTACTAATATTAAATTAATTCTTCTTCTTCTTATTATTATTATTATCTGAGAAGAATTTTAAAACATGTAAGCTGCTAAGTCAGAATTAAAATGTCCATTATATTATAATATATGATAGTATATTATTGTAAATATTACTTTTAATTAAACGTAACAGTACTTATTATTATTTAATTGTATTCATTAATTTATCTTGAGATTCTCTTGTTTATCATCTGGGACTCAAACAGAGTCCTTGGGAGTTCCTTATTATTATTATTACTATTATTATTATTATTATTTTTATTTATTTATTATTATTATTATTATCTAATTGAACTGACATTCATACATTTTTAAGTTTATTCAAAAGTTTATTCAAAAAGGCCACTGGTTTTAGATGAGTATTTTCTCCTTTGGTTGTGGCTATTTCAGTGTATTGTGATATAAATCTGTGCCATTCCATTAATAATACAAAATATTAATTCATTCTGCAAAAAGCCAGTGGTAGGTTTTTTTTTTTTACTCAATTAATTATTTATAAGGTTTCCCAAAGTTACAGTTGTCCACTTGTCTCCCAGGCGTATCCTGCTGAACTACGCGGTGTTTAACCCAGACATGGGCTACTGTCAGGGCATGTCCGACCTGGTGGCTCCTCTTCTGACCGAGATCCAGGACGAGAGCGACACGTTCTGGTGCTTCGTGGGGCTCATGGAGCACACCATCTTCATCAGCTCTCCTAGAGACGAGGATATGGAGAGGCAGCTGGTGAGGGTGTGAATGAAATGTTGTTGTTGTTGTTAATATTCAGCGTGTTATTTGCTATAGTTCTGTGCACGTGTGTGTGTGTGTGTGTCCAGATGTACCTGCGTGAGCTCCTGCGGCTGATGCTGCCTCGCTTCCACCAGCATCTGACCCGGCTGGGTGAGGACGGCCTTCAGCTGCTGTTTTGCCACCGCTGGGTTCTTCTGTGTTTCAAGCGTGAGTTCCCTGATGCTGAAGCCCTGCGCATGTGGGAGGCCTGCTGGGCACACTATCAGGTACAACACACTCACTGGGCTTCATTATGTCTGAATGAACATAAGGAGATATTTTTGAAAAGTCTTCATAGGTTAAATGTTGTGTTTTTCGTGTTGTGTTAATGCTGGTTTCTCCTTGTGTACGACTGCAGAAGTTTATTTCTCTTTTTGACTTCCTCAATTTTCTTTTTTTTTAATGTATTAAGTGTTCTTACTCAAAGAATTCAAGGAGATTTTGGGTGAAAGTTCAAACCGATGCATGATGTAGAAATCTCTGAAGTTACGAAGTTGTTCTTTAAATGCCCTTTCGCTGTATTGATGCAAATTTTTCCCCGTTTGGATAAACGAATGGGTGTCTGTATCACTTTAAGGATCGGCAGAGTGTCTAATGAAGATGAGATGCTAATTATTCAGGTTTCCACGGAATCCATTTGCATACATTGGCATGGTAATAACGAGGTGATCTCGGGGAGCAAAGTGGTTTGTCTCTTCGTTGCCCCCCTCATTTGCATATCAACATTTACTGCTTTTTAATTGGCTCTATATGCATTAATTTGGCCTTCACGATTGGTCTAGCTTATAGAATCTGTCATTTCATTGGCTGTTTTGGCTCAGTGTGTTTCAAGGATGCAGTTATATGTTTTCTGTGCATGTTCTGTGACAGACGGACTACTTCCACCTGTTCCTGTGTGTCGCCATCATCGTGCTCTACGGCGATGATGTCACAGAGCAGCAGCTCGCTACAGATCAAATGCTGCTGCACTTTAGTAACCTCTCCATGCACATGAATGGAGAGCTGGTGCTGAGGAAGGTATGAACACACACACACACACACACACACACACACACTGCTGACAGAGCTCCTCATGGTTATGTATGTTGTGTCTTTGTGCCATCCAGAAGTGATGCGCCTCTCTAGCGCTGCATACAAAACATAGTTTTCTTACAGCAACAAAAGTTAGCATGCCAAACATGCTGTCATCTCTGGAGAAATATTTCTCAAGATTAGAGATTGTGGTACAAACAAGCTGTTCTGAGTCCATCTTTCTTTCTCTCTCGTTGTCTCTAATCCTAGGCTCGGAGCCTGCTCTATCAGTTCCGCCTTCTTCCCAGAATCCCCTGCAGCTTGCACGACCTGTGTAAACTGTGCGGGCCAGGAATGTGGGACAGCCGTTACATCCCGGCCATAGAATGTTCCGGAGAGCATCCCGACTCTCAGAGCTGCCCCTATGGAGGCACCGCCACCCCCGAGAGCCCACCTCTACCCAGCCCCAACCAGCCCAGCGAGGGCAAGAGGGGCTTCAAGACACGAGACATTTTCACTTTCCACAAGCACTCCTGACTCCAGCACACCTCAGGAAGCCCCTTACCCATAAGGCTTAGCCTCTGAGCCGTTGTGTTATACTTGAGCGTCTGGTATGAATCACTGCCTCGTGCATGAAGGGTACCAATTTAGAGGTTGAGGAACTTGTGTTTCATCAGTAATTCACAAGTAAAATGATCACAAACAATCATTTTTCATGAAGTCACATCTTGAAAACTGACATCTCTGAATATTTTTGGCTTTATTTTTTTTATATATATATATATATATATATATCGACAATGTATGCATGTGTTACTGTTTGTTTGTTTTGTTACCACAGTCGAAGGTTTTTTTTTTCTGTTTGTGTTTTACTGCATTTTTCGTTTCTTTTTTGTGCAGTTCTCATCAAACAATCAGCCAAAAGGAAGTGGGATACTGTTCTCACTGGCTCTCTGGCATCAGAACATTGTTTTATGATCATCTATGCCTTTCATATCCTCACAATAAATATTATGATTCAGAGATGGGAGAAGATCTTCCTCTTATGTCGAATCCTTGAAGATCTTGAAGTCAATGTGAAATTAAAATTGATGCTATTATCTGACATGTCTAAGCTACTTTTTTTTCCTGGCGATTGAGTTTGAACCGTAATATTATTTTAAAATAATGTTAACTATTACATATACCAACTGAGCATTAATGTAGGCCTACCTGTTAAATCAGGTAAAAGCTATTAGCATTTTTGTGTTTTTGTTGTGCAATATTGCGTCCGTGTTGATGTGGTAAACCCGCAGCTATAGCAGAAGTTCTTAATCTTCTTCTCCAGAACAGAATGAGCTTAAATCTAAAAAACCCAAGGGGGAGTTTGACTTTAATTAGTTTATCTGACGATGGCGCGCGCTCTCGGAGATTAGACTCCGTGCTTGAGCGCGCGTGAACGAGAAGGTGCACTTGCGTATTTGCGGTTCCCCAGAGCCTCTTTAAAAGGTAGATATCGGCAAATTGCTTTCAAAAGGTAACATTAGACTCGTTTAAGACCAGCTCTTCCTCTCAATATGCGGTCTCCTTCAGTGACAGGCATTATGGGCTTTCGCTAGCCATTAGGCGAATAGGCTGCTGCTCTCTGAGGGATCTAGAAAGTGTTTGGGGATGATGACATGCTTGTGAAACTATTAGAGAGCCACTTTCCATTTACGGTAGCCTATCTATTTGCCCGCTGCTTTACGGTGATGTTTATATGCGTCAAAGCTGTTGCTGATTACGCGGGTGTTTTACATCGAGAGGATATCACGTTTACTTAGGCTACTCATCAGCAACACCAAATGACGCATGTAAAGGATGTTTGTGTGAGAACGTGAAACACAAGGTGGTGAAAACAAGCAAAGAAAAAAAATGAGAACGGTTTTGAAACACGCTATTTTATTATTTTAATTCAAGCTTAAAATTCTCATCAAGATTTAGGTGCTTAATTCAAAAATGCGCAACATTCAAATGTTTTCACAGAGAAACCAGGCGCCATATTAAATTAAGCGTGGATTATAACCAGTCTGAGGTGCTGCCCCTAAAATTGTATAGGCTATTACATATGCACTTTGGTCATTTTCTTGCATGACCTTGGCTGTCTGAAAACAAAAACGGGGTTCAAAGTGCAAATATCTAATCCGTGTCAACTTCAAAATGCACAAATTTATGAAAATGTCATGCGCATGCGTTTTATGTGTACTAGGCTACATGTAGTGTTTACGTGACAACTAGGCCCAGCATGCATAATATGGCAATTTAAGTCCTTTTCGTGAAGTTGTGTAAATGGGATCGTTTTGATATCTTTGCCATATGTAAAAACTGGTTAAACGGACTAAATTCTATTCTTAACAAATTACCGGTTCAATGAAAATTACAGTTTATTTAATAATGGAATTAATATATCTAATGATTTATTGCATTCATTTTATTCTGAATATAATAAAAAAATATATATTACAGTAATTTCTTATTCAACCTTTACTGTGATACAGTAAAAATTTGAACTTGCCTACAAAAATAATTAAAACATCCAGATGCATTACAGTTAATTTGAGGAAAATTTGCTTATTTGTTTACATAAAAATAATGTCATGTTGATATCAGAATATCAATTTCTTCTTTTTGCCTTTTAATTATTTTTGTGAGATTCACCCAGCAAAATGACATCATAAGACAACATTTGTTGTGGAATTTTTTATTTTTTTTAAGCAGCTTGTTTATGTTTAACAGAAAGAAGATTAGATCGTAGTCTGTATGATCGTAAAAGCCTATCAGAAACACTATTGTTGGTTTGTATACTGTTTTCTGTTGCAGGTTGTTTAGCAAAACCAGCAAATCATCTTGCATCATCTTATTTTTCAATGACATGCAAAAATGTCAGGACACATGACAGTCCATCTCTCACTCGTTCTGTTTGGTAAAAGCACAAAAGAACACACATAAAAGCAAACACTTACCCGACTAAAAGACCCAGTTGTTGTGAGCTAATATATGCATTTAGCCAATTGACTGTTAAAATATACAGGCCGGAGGTTTGGAATGAGCTTTAATTTCCTTTGGCTTTCCATAATGGAAGTCAAAAATACCTTTTCCATTTCCTGTGAGCGCGCTATTTCTGGAAAGCTAAATCTGATAAAAACACGATGCAGGTAGCAACAGGAAGATATCATGAGCCGTTTCACGTCCATCCTTGATTGTATTCCTAGAAGTATCAGGTTGCTTTTATTAAATGAGACCTGTGTCCTTGTTTAACATTACTGCTTTAATATCGCATTTACCATGGATTATCACAAAAAAAGCTTTTTGGAAAAAATGTCAGACCTTATGAAAGTGGGTTTTAGTATGTGTGTTTTTATCCCTGACCTACTTTAAGTGTTTGGTCTCCCTCAGACCTGTGGCTGTGCCTCCTCCTCGGTCTTTGAATGACAGGACTGCTTGCAGGCGAAGCCCCCTACAGTGAAACTGCAACCATTGCTGTGTTATTGCCCCTAATTATCAATTATCAGGACCAGACCAGCCCCGCCGGCAGCAGACCGCTGTACTAATAAACTCTGAGGCGAATGACAGCAAGCCTGAATTAATTTGATGAAAAATATAGTAAAACACGGTAATATTGTGGAATATCATTGTCATTTGAAAATAATTGTTTTCTATTTGAATATATTTTAAAATGTAGTTTATTCATGTGACGCAAAGCCGAATTTTCATCAACCATTACTCCAGTCTTCAGAGGCACATGATCCTTCAGAAGTCATTATTTGTAAAAAATATTTCACAATATTACCATTTTTATTGTACTTTTGATTAAATAAATGCAGCCTTGGTGAGCATAAAAGACCATTATACTGGTCTGTTATCCCTTGGTGAGCTTAACAGGGAGTGTGTATATTTATATTTTGTATGATTATGTAGAATGCCAAAGCTAAAGCAGTGTGATCAGTGTGTGTGTGTGTGTGTGTGTGTGTGTGTGCGTGTGTATATATATATATGGAACACACACACAGACGCATATAACTGCCATTTTGTTTGATATTCTCTCTCAAGCTAATTTTAGCCTTTATTTCTGATCTTGCACATTTTCAGCTATTTAATCAAACCAATTTAAAAGATCACTGGTCTGTGTGTCCAAACAGCCTGATTGGGTTAATTAATGCATAAGTACATGAATACTAGCAAAAACACAATCCCAGACTACACTATTTTACCAGATTCTCTGACACAATAAATGTTTTAGTGTGCGTCTGTGTTTGAGAGACCACAGTGGAGATTTCACAGCCAGTTGTGGGACTGCATGACCCAAAATATAGTTATTTTCATAAGCTTGATTCATTACTTATCTGTTAGTTATCTGTTAGCTAAAGTTTGAGTAATTCTGTTTTGGTTTTGTCTTTTATAAATATTAGTTTTTTTTTATTTCAGTCTAATGTTTCAATTATTTAATTTCTGTTATTTTTAATTTATTTATTAATATTTAATTTATATTTTTATTTAGCTGATTTTTAGTTAAGTACATCAAATTAAACTAAATGAGAAATGTCTTCTTTATTAAATTATTTATTTCATGGCACATTTAATAGGACTATCATGTGATTGTATCGACATAATCAGTGGAACTAGGTTCATCACAACTTGTCCTTAAACATCAAGAACAGAAACAAAAAGCATAGTCAAAGTTGCTTCTGAGCAAAGGGTATGATGAGCTGTGCTCTGTACCAGGATTAGAAAATCATACATTTAATTATTCAACAGTACAGGCCTTGAAAATAATCCCATGCAGCATTCGTGAGTTTCAATAAATAAGATTTAAGCTCAACAGCAGAGAGATGTATCAAATCTTTATGAGATTTAAGCTGGAGAATGTTCCCAGTGGGACTGGTGTGTTTCCCGCCGGTTCTTTCCTTGGCGACGGTTTCCAGGGAGCCACTTTAACTCCCAGATCAACACAGCTCAGATAAACAAGAGCACTTGAGCGGTTAAAGTGCCCCGTGAATACAGAGACACACCCATACATATCCTCATATATATTTTTTTAATTAGATGTTATGATTGTGCAGTGATATTTCCTGAATTTCCCCACTGGGATCAATTGATGGAAACATATATATATATATATATATATATATATATATATATATATATATATATATATATATATATATATATATATATGTATTTGACTAGTTCCATTTGAATGTTATTAATAGTTCTTCTGACCTTTCATAACCTTTCTCCTTCACCTCTCCGCTCAATCTGAACCCCTGTTAATCAATTCCTATCGACTGAACAGATACTGATCAGCTGAAAGCAAGAAGGTCATCTTTTTATTTATTCAGTTTTAGGACTAAGCAGCAATTATGACTCAAATTAATCCACCTGTTTTGTAAATTTGTGTCACTTATTCATTTTATTTCACCAGGTTGGACGGGGAACATCTGTGGGCTGGGATCTTCATGTATGTGTTTAATGTTGCTCACAAGTCTATACAGGCTGTTTCGAAGAGAAGAGATTTTCTCCGTTTCTTGCTTAGCGTGATTATGAATCACACCCAGATGTTATCAAGGATTATTCACTGAACCTTTGCACAGATCTCTGTAGGACACCCTCCCACACAAAGAATAGAAGGAGCTCGGGACTGAGAAAAGACTAATGACTTTAAACCATTAAATGATCTTCTTTTTCAGTTCTACTCCAAATAATGCATGAAAAACAGGAAGTTTGTGTCTTAAATTTTGACTTCACTGGAACTCTGAATTGGTATTTCTCAGAAAATGATGTTTACTAATAATTTAATGTGAAAAGGTTACTGCTGATTTTGTCATTCCTAAAGTACATCACAAATACTAATTTTTCCATGGAAATTCTTAAACTATTAACACCAAGTCTCGCAAACTGACTTTATAGGCTATTTATTCTTAAGGCATTTATTTCAACCCAGACAACATAGTTTTAGAATGAATATCTCAGTTTCTGTGTGAATTTTAATAAATCGCCCTCATATATCTGAAACAAATGTTAATAGCCAAGGACAATTTTTATTTTATTTTTTAAATAGAATTTTATGTCAAGCCTGCTATATTCTGAGTTTCAAATGTAGGTTCAGAAAATGAAATATTGCAAAGAAAAAAAAAAATTCAAACATTTTGCCAAAATTATCTATGATGTCACAAAGATGTGAAAGTCACTGTGAATTTAAATATGATGTCAGTGGAAAATGAACAGCACAGAACAGAAAGTATCGGCTATACATACAGTAATTTTCTTTCTAAGTCTTTGCGTGGTATAATGCTTCAATGATGGCAGCCTACTCGAGCTGTTTGAGTCATATGCTTCCCACTGTTTATAGCCTACACAAACTGCATTGACGTGATTCTGTCATAATCATCTGTCCTCGTGACGGGGGTTCACCGTAATCAGAGCCTCACTCAGGGAATCCTTTCTGTCGGAAAAATACCCCCACTCGGAGTCACCCTATCCCTCCTCTGTCGGGAACGACTCTGAAATCCCGCCATGACGGACAGGATCCCGACCGCTCGTGAATCTAACAAAGAGCAGGGTGATGGAAACACCTTGAGAGAGACGTGAGCGTGACTGTAGGTTTCTGTGGGGGTTGATACAGTGGGAATCTGAGGTAAAGTGAGTCATTTGAAACACTGGATGAGCTGGCATTCACCGCGTGATGCACCTGAGGGCTCACATCAGCTGTATTGTGAAACAAAAAAAAAAAACAGTTTATTCAGTAATAATAGCTGACAAAAAGTAGCATATAGATTATACATTTAAAACACGTTGTGTACTGACAAACTACTACTTTCAACGATTAAAACAAATGTGTTTAGTCCTAAACGACTCTTTCTTGCTTGTTTGCATCACTGGGAAGTTCGAATTATTTTACTGAATCGGTTCTTCCCAAACGGCTCTCGTTCTATGTGATTAAGTGCTAAAAAAAGGTTCAAAATTATCATGAAACAAATAGTTCCGATTCTGATTGGTTGAGCCGTGTTCGAATCTGTTGTAAATTCTACAAACATACACCTTTGTTTATGACTGTGTGTTGTTCGGCAACCTTACTACTTATATGGAATAACCATTTTATAAAAGCAATAACCCCCCAAGAAGCCGTGGTTTACAGTGAATTTAAAACAGCTAATGGATGCGAAATCCATTTGATGGAACGGTTCTCATCTTGTAGCTATTGTGCTGGAAAATGTGAATCATTATCGTGATTCGGTTTCGCTCCGACTCTCAGAAGCGCTGGAAAGCCTAAAGTGAATCGGTTAGTCATAAATAGTTTTATTCTGTTTAATGTAATGCCTGAAGGTTTGAACATTTCCAGTAAGTCGCGTCCTAAACGATTCTCTCTCTCTCTTTATGTAGCATTGGAAAATCAGTAATAGATTCGCTGTAAACGATCTAGTAAATCAGTTCGTCCAAAATGTTTCTTTCTCTTTCATGGCAGATCTAATTTAATCTAGTAAATCATTTACTTCTCTCGCTCTGAAAAAAGCTCTGGAAGTCTGATTCATTCTATTGAATCAGTTTGTCTTAAAGGGGTCATATGATGCTGCAAAAAAAAAAAACATTATTTGGTGTAATGAAATGTGTTTATGCGTTTAAGGTAAAAAAAAAAAAAAACACATTATTTTCCATATTCTGTGCATTATTGATTCTTCTCTATGCCCCGCCTTCTGAAAAGCATCAATTTTCACAAATCTCATCTCTCTGAAAAGCGAGGTGTGCTGTGATTGGCCAGCTATCCAGCGCCTTGTGATTGGCCGAATACCTCAAGCGTGTGACGGAAATGTTCGGCCCCTTAACATTTTGTGAAGCCCTGTCCGGCCAGTGCGACGAGAAAAAAAACATAAAACCCATTAAAAACGTGATATAAACATGATTTCTAGTCGTGTTTTCTTTTGGAAGGCCAAACAAAGTCGTTTCGCTTCGAGGGAACGGAGAGAGAACGTTGAGAGAATGGTGCTCCCGGCTGATTCTACGAAGGAGCATACCTTGGTCTTGCGGTAACTACATGTGACGACCCCGGGCTGTATGCCGCTGCGTCCATGGTGAAAGCCACAGTACAAAGCTGATGTATTTCCTGAGCGACCAGCATGGATCAGCTCCAGGCATGATGAAGCAGAGACAACTCTAACTGCAACAAAAATTAAATGTATACCTTCTTTCTTTGCATGAACATCTGGGCAGCGTTATGCAAATATTCCCACATAGTGATGTAGAGATGTGGGAACAAGCCGTTTTAAGGGGGCGTGGATGAGTGTTAACTTTTATAAAGAATATCTCTTTTGATTTGAGACTTTAGTCTTTGCAACTTTACAGATCTTCTTCATGATCCAAGAGCTTGTAACACTCCAAAGAGAAAGGAAAAATTTAAAATCGCATCATATGACCCTTTTAAACGTTCCTCTCTCTTTAACGATGGAAAGTCCAACTTATTCTAGTGAATCAGTTCGTTCAGACAAACTGACGAATTTTATGAATTATAATTGTATTTAGAATAAATTAATCAGTTTTACTATAAATTTCTACTTAGGCTTCAATTGATAAAAACGGTGTTGGGGAAGCTGACACATTTTTTATATATATTTAATGCACTGACAATCAGATATTTTAAGAGTCCAAATACATTTCAGGCCACTGTACATATAATGCATTGTATGTAATTCAATGTCACGTGTTTCTATTACTACTGTTTCCTTTATAGAGATGATGTGTTTAGGACAGAGGACAGCATGCAGCATGTCCTCTAATCAGACAAATAAGTCTGCTGACTGACCGATTGAGGATCGAGTTCAGAGTTGCTGGATGAGCTCTTCAGAGGAGAATGCGATGATCTTGGCAGAGCGTTAATGTTTTGATTGTTCCAGTTTCAGATTCAGCTTACTCAAAACATTGTTAAACCTGCACATATTTGTCTCTAAGCTTTCCACGGCTGATTACTGTTCTTCTACTGAAAATCATTGTTCACATGCTCTCTCCAGGGAGCTGAATTCTGAAATGAGACCCAGCGAAAACCTGTCGTTCTTTCCATGACGCAGCAAAAGTGAATAATGCATGCAACAAAAAAAAAAAAGAGTTGACTGCAGTTCATGCCTTTTCTTGTCATCTGTTTCATTTCCTCCAGCAGCAGTACAGTATTCATAGGATTAGTGTGTTTTACACTCTCTGGGTGTGAAACTGATTCGGGTTTGGTGTGCTCATTCCAACACTGGATTAGATACTGTACAGTAAAAGAGGATGTGTTTTCACTTTTAGCCTGATTGAAATGCTCTTATCCAAGTGTAAATTTGCAACATCAGAAACTGTAATCTGTAACTTTCTAGAAATACGCTCTAACTTGGACAACAGTAAATGGGATATTGTTGGTTCAGCATGTGTATTATGTAGAGTCAGAATAGTTGATTTTTCTCGAAAAGCCCCATATGTTGGAAAAAATGTACTTGTGAGATCTGATGAATGACACTCGCTTCATGTTGTGAAAACAGTCTTGGAAGAACAGATTGTCCAAAGCCTAGAGAACGATTTGTGGTTTCTGAAATGAAGCTGAGAAAAGCAATTGTTGCCACATCACAAACAGCTGAGCACACATGGCCGCCCTCCCCAGCACTTGTTCCATTGTTTTTCAGCTCTGCCGTCTCCAGAGACCTTCCTCGTGTGATTAGTCTGCTTCATTTTCAACATTTAATAGACCATGTCACGCAGGTATTTCAGTTGAATTATTTTGACCATGTTAAAGGATTTTCTTCTTCTTCTTTTTTTACTTTCTCTCTTTTGCTAAAAAAATTAATTGGTTACAGTCATAATAATTAATATACATTCTTCATGCGATTCAAAGGGTTCTACAAGCGATGCCATAGAAGAACCATTTATGCTTCCACGAAGAACCATTCAGTCAAAGGTTCTTTAAAGAACCATCTCTTTCTTATTTTTCTGTGATCTGCAGAACCTTCTTTTGCCACAAAGAACCTTTTGTCAAACAGAAAGGTTCTTCAGATGTTAAAGGTTCTTTTTGGAACCAATCAGAAAAAGTGCATCATGAAGCACCTTTATTTTTAAGAGTGTACGACTAGAATAATACATTGGAAGAATAATTTGTTGCATTTGTTTGAACAATGACATCTTAAAAAGTATCATTATCACATAGATAGATAGATAGCTCATTCATTCATGGTTTTCCCTGCTTCATTCTCTTTCCTCTTTCATCTCTATGTCCTAGCCTTCAGAGCACAAGCCAGCGTTGCCATTCGCAACCACAACTAAACAGATGCGGCGAGTGGGACGCCAACACCTGGACCTCGTCTCTGATCATCAAAGGAGGATGCGAAGGGACGCTGCTATCCCAGCATGCTGAGCCGTGACCTCATTACAGGGCTGCCAGTGACCAAAAGTTGTCACAGAGCAGGGACATTCTCTGTTTCCAGTCTTTTGGAACGCTGTCTGGAGGGTTTAGGATGTTTTACAGGAACATTGTGTGCACCTGGTCTCATGAAATGTTTCTTTGGCCATTATACAGCCTTGAAAAGCAATTAGCAGGAGTAATGATTCCCACGAGGAGACTGCTCAGATCATCACATAAAACAATGTTTTCTCCAAACATTAATACGTCTGAATGGTTGGACATCAGACCACATTATTATTATTATTATTGTTGTTATTTGTAGTTATGCATTGTAACATGGTCGTGATTCAAGACATTTCAAGTTCCTAAAGTGGCATGCTGTACTGCATTTAAAAGAAATGAGAGCCTTTTCATTTCATAAATATTAATGCACGCTGTTGTTATGAATATTTAAAGATTTTTAAATCTTTGTAATGTCTCTTATGCTCACTGAGGCTGCAAAAGTACACTGCAAAATGACCATTTAAATTCCCATTGTTTTTTTATTTTTTTTATTTTAATTCTTCTTAAAATGTAATTTTAACATGAATTTGTCATCACGTGAATAAATTATATTGTAAAATATGTTAATATAGAAATCTGTTTTTTTTAAATGGGGGGTAGGGGTGGGGTCATGATTCCAAAACTGTAAATTAAATACATAAATTAAAATGAAATTAACTTTATTTGGGTATAAATGAAATGTGTTTACAGACACACACAGTATATAAAACAGATGTAATTTATATTCTGGTACACAAGTCTGTTGCTTGTAAAGAGCAGGTTTTGGATGGACAGAAAGCGGGAAACACACGTCACTTTACATTCTCCGCTCAAGGGCATGTTGATAACAGCCCACAGCAATGTTTGCACGTGTGCGTGTGTGTGCAGATGAGTATTCCCTCACTGACCGTCTTAAATGAGAGTCTCGCTAAATCACGTATTAGCCTAATGGTTTTGATTCGCTTGTAAATGAGCGTCAGGCCCGCTGTAGTGTCAAACACACAGTGACAAGGTGAGACTGACAGACCTATTAACACTTCGCATGGCTCTTAAGAGCATCTTCTCTTAACGCATGATGTGTGTTATAAGGAGGTTTGATGTTTATACGGTGTGTGAGGAAGAGAGAGAGTCGCTGATGCCATTAACCTGTACCTCTTCCTCATTAGTGCTGTATCTCTGTTGCCATGGTGGTCTATTAGAGAGCTCAGATTAAAGCAGCATTAGCATGCGAATGCGACTGTGTGTGTGTGTGTGTGTGTGTGACTGGGGATGGCTATTTTCAAGGGTAGAATAGGGGCACGATAGCTTGCAGTCTCGATGTTGTGTTAAAAGAAAACAAATGACAGTGACGGCGACTTTTGAAAGCACAAACCCTATAATTATGAGGCATAGGAATGTGTTGTCCAGTGACCCCAAAGAAATGTCTGAATGTTATTGCAGTCAGTGACAAAACATTCAAAACAAGTGGCATCAAAAGCTGCAGAAACTTACATTTTCTTCACTTTTGCTTTTATTGTTTTGGTCATTTTTAGTATGTATGAAGTTAGTTTTCCTCAAGATACTGTATGTTATTTTAGTATCATTAAGATTCTTTTAAATATTTAAATTTTAGGTAATTTCTGGGCAAGATTATTGTGTATTTTGTCATTTGTATTAGTGATTTTTTTTTTTGGGGGGGGGGGGGGGGGGGGGTTAGGTAGGTTTTATGAAAGTTTTAATATGTTTTAGTTATTTTAGTAGTTAAACAATAAGAATGAGGAATGTTGACTTTGCAACTAACTCTTGTATATTTTATTTCAGTTTACGATTATTAACATGTAACCAACATGTTTGTAGTTTTACTTAACTATAAAACCCCTCAAGTTCAAGTTGTCCCACAAGAGTAAAATAGCTATTTCTGGCTGATTTAACCCATAAAAATATTTTTGGTATAAATTATTCCATATCATTTGGCTCAGTAACATTAAATAATATTTTGGACTTGAACAAAACCAGTTAATATAGATTTGTGCCTTTTTTTTCTCAGTGTAACCATATTTGTAGCTAACCATATTAACTGTTCTACTGCAAGAAACAAAGACTTTTCCTTCATTCTGGACAGTATGAGCTTATCGTCAAACCCCAGCAATTATCTGACACACAGTTACAAGCCTAATCGAACACACCTGAACCAGCTGATCAAGCTCTTCAGGATCACCTAAAACTCAAAGACCAGGTGAACTGAAACTAAAATTTGCAAGATCTAATACAATCAGACATTTTCATGTGACAAGTGCTTTTGGTGGCCTCTGTATATATTGAAGGTGTTTTTATTTTCAGGTTTTGTCTTTGGTAGAGTGATGCACCTGTGGTTTGGATCCACCTCTGTGTGGACGGAGAGTTGTGCGGTGGACAGCTGACCCCCTACATGCAGCTGTTTGGCAGCTGCTGCCCTCTTGCATTTGTTTCATATTAATGTATGTTTGTGTAAGAGAGTACAGGAGTGTGCGGAACATAATAACATACCCTGGGAATAACAGCACAAACAGTCATTTCTTCAGCTAAAAACACTGGCACATGCACAGCATGTATTTATGTATTTAATATCAAGCTTAGACCACAAATTGTGTGTGTGTGTATGTGTGTGTGTGTGTGTGTATACATTTATATATATATATATATATATATATATATATATATATATATATATATATATATATATATATATATATATATAGATACAATTCATTTTTTTCCTGAAAAAGAGATCAAATTCAATGACTTAACTTAATATAATTCACTGACTTTGTCCAGTTACACAGACTTATTCTGGTTTATGAAAGACGTTTTGAATTCTGGCACTGCTAATGTTGTCTCCTTCATGATAATATGCATGTGTTTTTCCTCATTTGTAAGTCGGGAAAAAAAAAACATGTGCAAAATGAATAAATGTAAATGAGCGTTCATCGTCAACATGCAGAAGAAGGGCACAATTCTGCAGGAACGCCTCAAGTAGCTCTTTCAAACATGTGTCGTCCTTTTGTTTGAAGTTTGGGAGGATTGTGCTGCTGTTGATGTGAGCAGGATCAGAGGCTTCGGTGAGTCACGAGGTTCACGAGTGTATGTGACTCATCTCCCGAAGGATAGATAATGAACACCCATGACACCCCCAGCCCTCGAATTCCAGAGCCCACCCTCAGCTCACACAGCCAAATCTTCATAATCACAATATCCGCCACTCGCAGCGGGAGAAACATCATCAATGAATATTAATGAGTCAGAGGTGCGGCTGAGCACATCAATGCTACGTCAAAACCCTTTCCGCTGCGAAATGGAGAGAAGTGGATTATACGCAGCATCTTTCAGCAGCTTCCCAAATCTCATTTGCTCTTATGCATTTTAATAAGACGGGAACACGTGGCTGCTGAGAGAAGCTGCGAGAGCCACTGATTTCATCTTCGTGTGTGTTTTTCTTTCCATTGGGTGTGTGTTCAGACTTCTTAGTCATCAGCTGCACCTTGGTGACGTTTAAATTCACAGAAATGTCCAGGCGTTTCTTTCCGAAAGCAGTTGTGACATTAAAAACGTGGTTGAAAACTAATGGTTAAATGAAAAGCACAGTTTAAAAGTGCAAAAATTCATTCACTTTCAAATTATACTGTAATTTTATATTGACTGCACATGGTTGCGGTGTCAAAATGAATCAATAAGAGGCCTGTTTTGCTCTTCTTGATCAATAGCAATATTTCTCTTTATCTAATACGGAGGACATTAATTCGACTTGCTTCAACAGTGCTGCATGCTAATTATGACTGCTCTGTTTTGCTTCATTTTCTGTCTAAATGCAGTGGAAATAACAGATTGTACAAATCTGCATGCAGCTGAAAATGTCATGTATTTTAAATCCACATTAAATAATCTGCACTATTTATGCTTTCAAAAAATAGCATGCACACAAGTGGTGTAGTATATAGAATAAATATTTTCAGTGTTTATTCAGATAAAAGATAGATAGATAGATAGATAGATAGATAGATAGATAGATAGATAGATAGATAGATAGATAGATAGATAGATAGACAGAAATGAAGACAGACAGATGCAAATGTGTTCATTTAGGGAAGGTTTCTGTAGTGTATTCCAGCACAGGTTTCCTTCCTCTCATGGGGGAGCCTCAGCTCTGCAGTCCTGATTGTTTTTGCGTGGCAGAGATTTGTGAAACCCCAGCAGAGGAGCAGGAGAGGGCTGAAGGACTCCTGTGGCTGGATGCTGTGACAGGCTGTAGGGGATAGAGGTCAGAACAAAGCCTTTGTTTCAGCGCTCTGCGTACCTGCGTCAGTGCTGATCTGTGTGTGAGCGTGTGTCCTACTGCTCCCAGCTCCAGGAAGAGCAAGACAAACTCATGTGTGAGGGGTTTATAAACATCGGCTTATTCTGCTTCACTGTGTGTATCTTATACCACAGCAGTGAATTCACATGGCCCAAAACAGTGCCAAGGGGGAAAGAACTACTGATAATACTGTGTTGCAAATATATAGTCTATATATATAGTCTTAGCATACCTCATTAATTATAAAAACAATAGCAACCATTGTATCAAAACAAACGCTCCCTCAACAAGCACCTTCTTGAAAAACATGAAATCCACCAGAATCCATATATTGTGTTTGATGCACAGAGAATAAAAGAGAACTGGAGAACCAGAAGTGCGGCTCTCTGAGTCTGATGTCAAAGGCCTGCCAGCAGAAGGAATTCATTGTAAGAACAAACACAGCAAACCAAAACACCTCCATCCATGTTATCCAGCGGCATCCATGCGGTAATTGAGCTGTGCTTGTAAACAACTTCAGTCTCATATTGATTTATGGCCGGCAGCTATTGTGATGGTCATTGCAATTTAGCAAGTAACTCGCATACAGGAAATTTGTGCTGGATAATATTACATCACAACATCACAAGGCATCTATTTTACAGAAAATAAATATCTCTCCTGTTTTTACCTTTGTTTTCTTTTATACACCTCACCCTCTGGATGATTTGAATACAAGCTTATTGATTTACCATTCTCTTCAATGGGGATGAAAAATCCATGGCTTTCTCTTTAAATAACCATCAGATGTGCTCAGGCAAATCTATTAAATGTGCAGAGGGAATTACAGCCAATATAACATGTGATAGTGTTATTTTTGGATGCTATAGTCTAATCAAAAAAGTGTTTAATTAATATGCATGTCAAGGTGTTCAGTAGTGTAACTGTTCATTAAAAAAGACTTACATTTAAGAATTATGTATTTGAATTGCATATAAAATTGAATTATATAATTTTAAAACAAACTTAACAAACGTCATACATAAATGAAGCAGGTAAGATTTATTTGCAAATTTAATTTTTGCATTAATTTTAATGCATTAAAAAAAATCTGTCCATTGTGAAAACACTTTCAATTGCAATTCATTTATAAGATTAAAAGAGTGGATTTATTGATGATAAATATATACAGTACATCTAGTTATTGTGTATTTGAATCATTTCTATTTCTATTGTAGAAATCTTATCTGCTTCATTTATGTACGAGTGACAAATATGCATCACATTTAAAGTAAAATGAAAATCTGTTAAAAATCAGATTTGGAGATATCTAACATCATACATCGTATCATAAAACAGATTTGAAGAAGCTCAACTTTACATCACTTGTTCATCAATAGATCCTCTGCAGTGAATGGGTGCCGTCAGAATGAGATTCCATACAGCTGATAAAAACATCACAATAATCCACAAGTAAAACACAACTCCAATCCACCAGTTAACATCTTGTGAAGACAAAAGCTGCATGTTTGTAAGAAACCAATCCACTAACAAGATGTTTTTAACTTCAGTCCATTGCTTCCAGCTAAAACACTACTTTTAGTGTTTTAGTCTAGTGTTTGGTGTTGCCAAGCAGCAAGCAACTTCACAGAGCTGGAGATATCTATTCTTCGTATTTGTGTGCAATTGTACTATTTTTTTATTTATTTTTTTGCGCACATGTGAATGCCATTTTAAAATTAAACCATTTGTAATTTGTTTAAAAGGAGAACATTTTATTCTTTCCTGACAATTCCACAGTCTTCATTGTAATTCCGTGTGATTGTATCTTTTAAATCACAATTTGAAACAAACACCCCCCCCCCCAATCACCAGTGTGGGCCGCTCGACATTCCCTGGCAGAGTCTTACACGCCTGCATTTCCATATAGATAGAGCACCACACTAAACTGCATTGCATTGTCCATTTATCCTATCACCGTTTGTTCAAGATATTCTTTTTTTAATATGCTCCATCATCTTCCCTGGCACATCCACGATTGTCATTTTATTATGTATGTGATTGGTTTCATCTGCCCAAGTGAATGCGC
Source organism: Carassius auratus (assembly GCF_003368295.1). Lineage (NCBI taxonomy): Eukaryota > Metazoa > Chordata > Actinopteri > Cypriniformes > Cyprinidae > Carassius > Carassius auratus. The sequence continues at coordinate 7,932,891 of NC_039270.1, read as the reverse complement.
TACGCTGTAACACCAGCTCAATGGTTATCAGCCACCAAGACCTCAAGGTTGCTGCGTGAAATAGCTGCAGTGACCCTGAGACCAAGGCTGAGATGGATGGAGGATACCTTGAGCTCCGCTGCCAGGGAAATCCAAATTAAAATGCAAGGAAAACAGTCAGATTGTCTTTCCCGAGAGGGGCGGAAAATAAGGGCGAAGCCAACTCCACACTTAAACACATGCGCCAGTCTAGATTTGCATGATACTGCCCAGGGGAACATTTTATTGCTCAGAGGTTGCAAAAGACTTAATGGAGATCTCACTTATGTTTTATTTATGTGTCAACTTTTCCTTTGAGCTTCCTCCAGAAATTCCTAAGGAGAATTCAGTGTGCAATGGAGACAATCATTGACATGCCGTAAGGGTGGAGAGCTGCGAAATGAATGGATGGGTCTAGTGAGATCCTGCTGACAGATGTTTGAGATCATATTGAGAGATCTTGACAAACCAGAGGAGTGTTTGAGAGGTTGTTCTTCTTCTGAAACGAACTGGTAACCTGAAAATGTTCGCTATTTCTAATAGATGCGAAATGGTTTAGTTGCATGCATTTCATTATTTTCAGGACAAACATCTAAGGCAACGTGAATCCATGAAGAGCACTTCATCTAGCATTGCACAAAAGTTCTTTATAGTGGAAAAAGGTTCTTCTGATTATTAAAATGTTTTACATACTGGAATTTGTTTTTTATTTTTAAGCACAGTTCATTCAATGTTTGTTTGGATGGTTCTTCATTTGCATCACCCTGGAAAAAAACACTCTTTTGTAACCTTTATTTTTAAGAGTGTAGTTCAGCCCCCCAAAAATTCTGTCATTATTTATTTACTTCATTTCATTACAAACCTGCATTTCTTTCTTCTGTGAAACACAAGAGAAGACATTTTGAAGAACGCTTGGGTCCAAAATACATTTGATTCCTTTTACATTCAGTGAACTATCAGTATCTATTTTAACCATTTGCTGAATCAGAATTAAATTGCCACTCAGCAGCTTTGATGCCCACTATAGCGGCACATATTCAGCTGTCCTACCACTTTATATATCTTTACTGACAGTATACAGTATTTTAGACCAAAGTGTAGATGGATGGAGGAGAGAGCATGGCTCATTGCATGATATAGTATTGACAGGTCAGCCACCGCAGTCCTGCCGGATCCCTCTGCACCCTGGGGGACTCCTCTGTCTGTTTTGGACCCCCTCCCCCTTCAGCCGACAATCCCAACCCCCTTCATGTGCTCTGGGGGTAGAGGAGCGGCGTGCCGTGGTGCTTTCTGATGAGCAGACACTCCTTCCAGCGACATGCATGACAATGACATAGACAGAGCGTCTCAATAAATGAAAAAAGACAGAAAATTAACAGAGACACTCTATTTTATCTGACCAATCTTGTAATAATTGAAAAATAATGGAAGTTGAAGCTCGCAGCGATGGGCGCAAATTACTTGCATTCTGACTGCATGCGAAGGGCTTTGCAGCTATGACGAATAAATTGGAAATGACTCTTTGCTGTAATCACATTTCTTTCTTAAGGCATGTTTTGCGGAAAATCTCGATAATCATTGAACATAGCGCCATTTTTAAGAGCTCTTGTAAATAAAGCTCATGTAACTTCTTCAGAAATGTATTTTCTGTCATATTGCATGCTGGTTTGATATCAGATCATTGGGATGCTGGGATTTAATGAGCTCCCTGAGCTGAGATGGACTGCCTGTAGGCCCCTCTTAACATTTTCTAATACCCCTTCCAGTCCTCGACCAGTCCTCATCCATGACCCTTTATAGTGGGATAAATGTGACGCTTGGTTGGGCAAAGGAGGCTACACTTATAGTCTGGCACACACTGCTCTCTCTCACTCTCGCTCTCAATCCCTTTCTTTCTTTAGCACTTTGGTGCCTGGCACTCAATATGTGGAACCCCTATTTTGGGTGTTCGGTGAATGAGTTTCCATACATGGAAAAGCTCTGCAACAATCACAGTTTAAGATCTCCTAGAGAGGTTTCCACCCAGTCAACCAGTGCCCACTTGAAATGGTTAAGGTCATTGTCATTATCATGAGCTGTGTCTGGAATTCCTTTGCACTTGGATGTAGCTACTGAATTTGTTTAAGAGTTTACTTCTTATTGTGCAGTATAAATATATTGTCAGGAATATTGCATCCACCTCATTGGTATTGTCCCTTTGCCTTTGGGTTCTTTGACATGAGATGTATGAAAATAATTTAATTTTGTGAAACAAGTGCTGTTTAACCATGAGGAACAACTTTCTCGGTCCCTACCTTGAAAAGCTCCACCTATCTTAGAAATAAAGGTTCAAAAAGGGTGTTTTTCGAACAGGTTTCCAAAAGATGTTTTCAGTGCACCGTTCTTAAAAGACATATTTGTTTTCTGGATATAAAGATCATTTTAATAATATAAAGAACCCTTTGTCTAGTGGAAAACGTTCTATGGATGTTAAAGGTTCTACATGGTACAGTAGACTCCAGTAAAACTCTTTTATTGTGTCTTATTTTTCATCTTTTCAAATGTGGCAGTTCATGAGCACCTGTGGCTATATTGCAAAGTGTCTATTTATATAAGAATCACAATGGAATCGGTCATCTGGATATTGTTGCATGGTGTACTTTTTCATAAATACTTCTTATCCAGATATGCAAATTTGCATTGCTTTTTGAATACTATACTTTACTGCAAATAATAAGCTATAACATGTTCAGATGTGAGGACCATAACAACACAAAATAATGCTGGTCCATCTTGTATGAAATTGAACATCAATAGGCCTATCTGAAATAATGTTTTCAGATTGAATCTGGGCTAAATTGTTAGATAAAAGCGTGCATCTCCTAAAGTGTTTCTGATTCTGCTGCAGTAGGCTGCTGGAAATGTTAAATACTCATTTTAACTACTGCATGCTGTTGATTAAATGAATATTGAATGTGGCATTGCAACGGAGGTTACTGATTTATTTTCTAATAGCCTTCATCTTTTACTGGGCTAAACACATGAGGTGAGGTGATTTTATATGGTTAAATTTTAACCTATAGGCTATATTATGAAAATGTGAAATTCAACTACATTTCATAGATATTCATGTGAAAGCAGGTGTGGACCCACCAATCTCCGTCGTTAACATATTCAACCATTTTCTAGCCTATACTGTCTGTTTCTACTGCAGCAGGGTGTGTTGCTCTGAGGAGAAATGCAGCGCGACGATCATTTTCTCTTCATCAAAACACACTTTTCATCCATATAATGTGTGACACATTGTGTTTTTGTGTGAACATTTAAGTGTGCATGTAATGAAAGCAATAAACCACAAGAACCAGATATATTTGCGCTTTCTTTTTCATGCCCATATATGGAGATTATCTTGACTGTTGACGCGGCAACCTCGTTTTAACCCTCTAGCTGCTGAACTGTATTCGCTGGTGATAATCATAAAGATAAAGGTGTGATAATTAATGTATTGCGTTTTAGGAAATGCGAGTTAGAACTCACAGCTGTGCGAAAGTTTGCCTAATCTTTCTGCTTCACATACAGTTTTAGGCTATAAAAGCGAAAACATTACAGTGCGCTCAGCTATGAAGGCGGTATACGAGTGGTTAATTTACATTCTGGAGTTAAACTGAGGAGCCTTTAATAGAACAGCTCCTTTACATGATGTACAGCTTTAGAGATGTACACAGGTGTTTTATCTCTCTATGTGGTTCCTGTCAGCGATGTTAAAGCTTTAAGGGCTTAATGTAGGCTATGCTGGCGGTAATCGGCTGCTTAATTTAGGTACTGGTGCCTTTAATAGTCGTGTATATGTTTAGAGCTGTATATATAGATGTTAAGTCTCTATCCTGTGAGCGTTTTGCGTGGGAAAAAAATAAAGAGAATTTTGATGAACCGTTTTTTTTTTTGTTGTTGGTTTTTTTTATTGTTTTTTTATAGAATAGAATTGCTTTAAGAGTGCATTTTAGATGGAGAGATAATCACAACCTGTTTCTAACACATAATAGAAAAAAATGCATTACAGCTAGATATATAGATAAATATGATATAACATGTTTTTTAGTTGAGATTTTAAAGAAAAGGAGGTGACTTGTGACCAAGTATAGTGGGAATTGTGCTCTGCATTTCACCCATCCAAGAGCACACCGTAGTGAACACACACCCGGAGCAATGCTGCGGCCCCACGGGAGCAGCTGGGGGTTCGGGGGCTTTCTCAAGGGTCTCACCTCAGTCGTGTTATTGAGGCTGGAGAGAGTGCTGGACATTCCCCCCCACCTATACAATCCCTGTCAGACCTAAAACTCGAACCCGCGACCTTCGGGTTACAAGTCTGACTCGCTAGGCCACGACTGCCCCATAGCAGGCTGTATTCATGCACATTTATTTCCAACTTGTTCTTAATTACCGCAAGCAAACACCGTTTACAGACACACACACACTAGAGCTTTATATTCTGCATTTGGCACAGTTCTCAGCCTCCCCCTCCTCGCGCGCCGACGTCACGCGCCTGCCTTGGCTCACTATTGCATGAACTATTTTGTGTAGTAGCAGCACCAGAGAGCTTTTCCAGTGCCCGCCGCTTAACGTGGAGACAAATACGAGAGAGAGCGAGAGAGAGAGGGAAAGAGGAGGGGTGAGCGACAAATTAATCTCGGGCCACAGCGGTGGCACAGCGCGTCGCGGTGAAGCAGATCTTATTGGGCTCGTTGTGTTCAAACGGGCGGCGGAGCGGCATGGATCTACCTGCCGTCGGGGAGCACGTCTTTGCGGTGGAGGGCATCGAAAAGAAGCGCCTACGGAAGGTAAAACTGGTCAAACTAGAACCAACGTTACCGTAAATGGTACGGAGGATGTATTTGTTGTTTCTGTACCCAATGCATTTTCGTCGTTTTTCAGGGCAGAATCGAGTATCTGGTGAAGTGGCGAGGATGGTCAGCCAAGTAAGTGTTTAATTGGTTTATATGTCTTATTTTTAGACGCATAGTTAACCGGTAGCCTATCCTACATCGGTCGCGCTGGGCTGTTTTTTACGGATTCCATCACAAATGTTACGCGAGCGAATTTGTATTTGTACTGTATTTAATGAAATATCCTCATATATTTATTTGTTTACATTATCTGTATGCAAAAAAAGTGTTTTTTTTTTGCGGGGTAATCTGTAAAAATGCTACATTTTATCGCAACACGCGGTGCATTTACCATATGGTTAATTACATTTTCATATTCTCTCGTCAATTTTACAGATATAACACATGGGAACCCGAGGAAAACATCCTCGACCCGCGCCTTCTTGTGGCTTTCCAAAACAGGTGAGATGGAGGACATATAACTGAACTTGTGGTAATGACCAAATATGGTCACGGGAGGCGGGGCCAAGCCCTGCACAGTCTAGCTGAAGATTAATGGCAGCCCTACGGGTCAGGTCTGACTGCTACAAAGACTCTCTTGATGCTTGCCTTTTATCCAGTTTTGGAAACACTGCATTGTTATTACCCTGTGCTAGTCCTACAAAATGAATGAGCCATTGTATATTGACCTAAACAAGATTTCATTTTCTTCCTACCATTTATAGGGCAGTGGTTCTCAAACCAGGGGGCCACAACCCTCTAGGGGCCCCATTACAGTTCCAAAGGGGCTGTGTGTGTGTGTGTGTGTGTGTGTGTGTGTGTATATATATATATGTATATATATATATATACACACACACACACACATACACACACACTTTAATACACTGGCATTTCTCATTTCAGAAAAAAAAGAAAATTTAATATTGTCTTATGTCAAAATGTTTGAGAACCCCTATTTTGGGCAGCACTGAAAATAACCATGCTTTGGAACAGCTTAGATCAAAGAAAGTCATACATTCATATATGAAAAATACATAACTAGCCGTACTGCTCTCACAACTGGACTCTACACCCCTCTACACTCAAGTCTATGATCTAATCTGCTTTGTCCATGGTCTTGTGATGTTCACACACCCCTCTCTGAGCCCACTGTTCTGAAGATAAAAGTCGAATGAGTATCAAAGCATTCCAGAATCTCTAGAATAAAAAAAATTGTTACATTTAGATTATCGCAGTTTTCGCAAGATGTTTCTTGAGTTGCTCTCACTGGTTTAATTGCACTAGAAGTGTGAGAGTGTCATTTTACCCACTGTTCTCCTGTTTTGTGTTGTAACCTGCTGATCAGAGGGATCCACTGTGGCTTGTGATCTGAATGTTGCACTCTTAAAAAGAACAGTTACAAAATGCCTTAGAAGAACCATTCCTAGTTCCCAAAGAACCTTTTGTTGAAAATTCTTAAACATTTTTCTTAGTGTAAAAAATATTTGTATAAATCCTTTATTAGAAAGGAAGCTTTTGTGCAATGCAAAAGTTCTGTGGATGTTAAAGATTCTTCATGGAACAGTCAATGCCAATAAAGAACCTTTAATTCTAAGAGTAAATGAGAATATTGGCTCTGCTGCACATAAATAGATTAATGAGCTTTTTAACACAGTTAGCAGTTTTAGCTGTTCTTAAACCCAACGGTTTTGACAATATTCAATGTGTTGTGTTGAAAATAGTGAATTTATATCTATTTTATGCATCGTTTTCAGAGAAAGGCAGGAGCAAATGGTGGGATATCGCAAAAGAGGGCCTAAATCCAAACACCCCCTTGTCCAGGTATCTTGTTGTTCCAATTACACTTTTATCTTCCATTTGGTGCATAAGTTGGCAATATCTTTTGTAAAAGTATTGCTTATTTATGACCTAGGTTATTTCTGTGCATGGTTGGGATAAAACTTCCATTTCATTATGAATCAATAATTGTACGCCAATGGCTCCTTACTGTCTGCGTGCATCTTAATGTACTTGATGATGACCATTATGGACTGCTTTAGTTGGTTTCAATGTTTTACCTATAAAAAATTCATTAGAATGGCATATCTATGCTCAAAACAAAGTAAGGCCCATACTAAAGCCCATTATTACCTTTAGAGTAAAGCTAAATGTGTTAGCTTTGATGAACTTTAAGTTCTTTTGTGAAGTCAATAAATTCTCTCTCTTTGTTCCAGCTTCCTGCATTTGCCCGTAGATCAAGCATCCTGGGTGGTCTTGAGGACACATCATTGGATGAGGAGAACCAGCCCAAAGTGGAGCCCCTCCAGATCCAACACTCACGGCCGCAGCACTACCAGCTCAACAGCAAAAAACACCACCAGTACCAGCCCAGCTGCAGGGAGATCTCCCTCGAACAGCACGTGAGCGGGAAAAAGAAGCACTTCTACCAGCTGAACAGCAAGAAACATCATCACTACCAGCCGGACCCCAAGATGTACGACACGCCACTCACGCGACCCAAAGAGGTCAAGGTTCAAGACCCTTCCAACAAAGGGTGGAACCTCCCTCCAGCCTTCCATCAGAAGTGGATTCGGAACAAAGACTCCGGCTGCCTGAGTAAAGTGAAAGATCTGTCCATCGAGCTCAAGAGCCTGCCGGATAATGGGAACAAAGCGGAGCGGGCACTCAAGACGAGCGCCAAAGAGTTTGCACTTCCTAACGGCATCAGCAGCAAGATGAAAATAATCAAGAACAAAAACAAAAACGGACGAATTGTCATTGTAATGAGCAAATACATGGACAAAGGTGTGCATTCATCTAAAGTAAAAAACAAGGATGCTTCCAAAATGGACGCGGAGCACAATGAGAAATCTACACTGAATAAAACGGACAATCTGTCTGATGCTGAAACTTCAGCAGGCCGCGAGAACGGCTCTGTCGAGAACGCCGGCACATTTTCTTCGTCTAGCGAGTGCATTCACAAAACCTCCTCCAAAAAGGCAGAACTTCCAAAAGATACGCCTTCAGAGACTGAACAAATGGTGATAGATTTATGTGACCAACCAAACGCAGAGAACGCTGCCCCAGCCCACCCGGACACCAAACTCAATCACCGCAAGAGGAACCTCTCAGAACCCAAAGAGGAAGTGAGAAACTGTAAGCAGTTCTTCAGCTCCAGGAGCATCAGTGCACCAAACACTGTGCTTTCTTCTCCTCAGAGAGAACCTATGAACCTGCATTACAGCCGCAGTCTCGCCAGCAGAGCCTACAGTTATGACTTTAGCGACCCCATTCCTGAAGAGCCTATTGATTTAAGCTGTGGTCCAACCAAAACTCTTAAGCAGTTTCCCACAGCGGAGAAGGTTTCAGGAAGCTCAGCGCAAGTGGAGAAAACAAACAGCCATGGTAAACCATTTGTGGGTAACGTTATCATCACCGATATCACTACGAACTGCTTAACCGTGACCTTTAAGGAATACATTCAAGGATAAAGACTACAACACATTGGACTCTCATTAGTTCAGCTGAACCAACTCAAAGTTGACTCGTGTCAGATGCACTGATCATAACCATTCCTGATAACACATGAGACATTTAAGCAAAGAAACTATATATGTTTGTTTGGATGCCTGCTGAATGGTTTCTAATGCATAACATTGAGATGGTTGAGATTTTGCTGCTGTGGAAATTGAATTTAAAACCCCATAAGTGTATAGCGTGTAATATAGCTTCTAAAGCTTTTGAATTTGAATGCTGCCTGAGGAAACACAGCGGCCTATTGGAGAAAGCACACTGGTTGAATTGAAGAGGAAGTTTAAGTTTAATGCACTTATACTCACACCTTTCACATCTTGGACCACATGTTGAATTTTCCTTCCAATATAGGTGATTTCAGAATTTTAGATGTACATATAATTGAGATCTATACATTTGGAGTCAATTGGAAAGGTGTCATCATACATGTATATGATTTTTCCTTTAAAAAGGTTTGCTGAACTATTTTACTTGACTGGATTTCCAGATGCTGTTGGCCTGTGAGGTCTTCCTGTGCAATGCTAGATAAACAACTGGACTGTGTGGTGTTCCCTCTCTGTAAGAAGTTTATTTGCACTTTATCATCTCCTGGATCTCTTGTTAATAAATTCAGTTTAAAATAACTCAATAAAGGCCGTTTAATCTTGCAGAATAATTCTGTAACAGCAGTATGACTGTGGTCAGAGATCATCAGAACATGCAATCTGTTATATATGTCCGGAAAGTAAATGTAAGATTGATGCTTACAGTGTAATGCTATAGGTCTTGTATGAATTGGAATCAATTTACAGTTAATATAATGTACTGTAGGTACGCAATGAGATGTACAGTATCTAATGTACAAATTACACAATAATGCCATTAAGGTTAAGGGCATTTATATGCATAATGTTTTATGCATAGCTAACTTTGAATTGTCAGTTTGAAAATGCTTCTCAAACCAATATTAAACTTGAATAATAAACATGAATGATTTGTTTTATAATGTGTCATTCTTTTTTTCTTTTTCCATTTTGCCTGATTTAATGCTTCCAGAGACTTCAGCAGAAAAATATTTGACCAGTTTATAGTTTGCTTTGATAGTAGAGGCTCATATAAATAAGTGAAATATAGCAATGCTGCCTCCTAGGTGCAGTGCATGTTAATAAAACGCTTCCACATCTGTGCCTTATATGTTGACCAGAAGGCCACCCCTCATCCTGCTGCCCTGATTAGCCTCCTGTATAAAATAAATGGAAAGTTAATGTTTTACAATAGCATTAGGTTATTACACATAGGTCATAGTTCTGGAGAAGATCATGCATTTGACATACTTTCTTATGATTTATATGTGATATTAGGTCAAGTGATAACCTTGGATCCATATTATGAAGAGCTCTCCCATTGTGAGATGTGTTATTATAATTCTGCCCCAAATTACGTTCCAACAAGATATAGCAGCAAAGCATTAGATACATGACAGGATCATTATATTATATTATATTATATTAGATTAGATTAGATTAGATTAGATTATAGGCTGTTTTTGACCTGTTTCCATATAAACATGATATTTGGAAAAATAAAATCTGCTCAAGGTAACTATTCTAAATATTAAAATTACATTAATAAATAAATGAAAATAATTTCCCTCCTAATCTCTATCTTTATGTTATTTAAGATAAAATACCTGTAACTGTACTGGTTGAAAAAAAAAACCGGGACTAATAACTAGGCTGTATTATTGAAGATATAATTAAACATGTCGCAATATAAAGCTAACGGCAATTATCCCGTTTTGTTGTTTATTTGTCGTGTTTATACGATTGAATTTTGTTTAGCCTTCAGTTTGACTGTTTTATGAATCTCAGTTTTTGTATCTGTTGAAAATAATGTTGGATTATTTGATGGTACAAATCGAATTTATATTAAAAATATATTTTATTTTATTAATATTTTATAAATTCTAAATTATTAATTTCGGATTTTCGGAGTTTCTGTCACTCTTGTCATAAATAATAATATAATAGACCTAGTTATTTTATTTTTTTATTTATTTATTTATTTTTTTTTGATAAAAACGAGTTTGAGATTGGTTTTTCTTAGTAGATAATAATAATAATAGGCTACAAATAATAATTAATAATAATAATTAAATAATAATAATAATTAGTCTATAGGTTATAATAATAATCGCAATAATAATAATAGCTCTAATAATATGTACTAATGAGGATTTTTTTTTTTCGATAGCCTAATTTAAATCCATCGAATGAACAAATAAACCAATAATCCAAAACATGACGGAACTTTGTTCTTATCCGTTCCATCGAACGATTCGGACAAAAATCGAATTAATCGTATCAGTTTGCAGATAATGTCCGTTTTATTGTCGAGGACAGTCTATTAAACTTCCACATATGTATTTTCATATATACATTTTTTTGTAGGCTACAAGAAGCATTTTTTTATATGACTTGACTGTCATATTTGAAACGATTTAGTCTACAAGAATTATTATTAGCTTTTTTTTATTATTATTACTCGGCTTACTCGAGTTTTTGTTTTAAAATAATTATCATTATTAATTACATGTATTAAAGAAAGAAAAAAAGAAAGAAAATGATATATAATATTATAGGCTATAGGCCTAAAGCCAATTTCGGATGTGGCTACTGATTTATAAATCATCTTTAAAAAATCTTAAAATCCTTTAAGAAAGCTATGAGAGTCTTTTGGTGTAGGTTATAGCGAAAATGACCATGCAGCAGCTCGAATATATCGACACTTGAGCTCGTCGAACTAGTTTCATGTCTAAACAGAGAGATCTCGGAGCGCGCTTGTAAAATATTGAAACGTGTCCTATATAGTCTAGAAATTTGGATTTATCAGTCTATAGGCTATAATGTGGATTTATGACAAGCCCTACAATTGTTATGTATTTATGTGTTTTATTATAATTTTTTTATGACTATTTATTTCGTTTTTTGCATTTAATTTAAAATTTCTGTTATTATTGTTATTTCTTTTTTACTTAAAATTGTCAAGGATGACATTGACTTGGAGAGCAATATGGAGGCACTCGGGCACATATTTGCGTTTCGTGCAGGTCTCCACTGCGTTTTAAATAAAGAAAGCGCTTGGGCGTCTGGATTTCAGTCCTATTAAATATAAACAAACAAATAAAACGCTGTTTTTCACAATATCTAGCCTGCTCGCAACGCGTCGCCAACAAAAGAAACATGCCGTATCTAGACGCACTGAAGAGTGCCGTTAAATTTCCGTAAATATGCGACGAATAGGGGACTTGTAAAAAGCCGTGACCGCAGTTACTCTGGACAAGAATGTGAAATAAACACGACGTATTTGTTTCCAAAACAGCGGTGATAAATGACACTTCTGGTTTGAGTCCTCCCCCTCCTCGAGTGCAGCTCCACTCACACACTCCCGCGCCGTCGTAGACTCGCGGTGCCATGGCAACAGTTTAGAACGTGATGACGTCTCTTCGGATAGAGTATTATGGGCTATCCAGCAGCAAGCGTTATTGAGGCAGAGAGCTGAGGTTGAAGTAAACATGGAGCTCTCCGCCGTCGGGGAGCGCGTCTTCGCCGCCGAATCCATCATTAAACGGCGCATCAGGAGAGTAAGTGCTCACCCGGCTGCTCGTCGGGGCCTCGGCGCTGCTACAAAGTCGCCTGATTATATGTTTATGCTCGCTCAAGTGTCATTTTATATGCGATAGGTTAGCCTAGCAGCGTTAGCTTGCTAATTTGAGTCTCCCTGTGCTCATACCCGCAGGGACGGATGGAGTATCTGGTCAAGTGGAAAGGCTGGTCTCAGAAGTGAGTGGTAATGACACGCTATCGGCAGTAGTTGCGAGGGAAGGAGATGTGTGGAGCTCCCCGAGCTCCTGAGTGTTAGCACGGCTGAAGCGGGGACTGTGTAACGGGGCTCGTGCGAGCGTTAGCGGACAAGGCCAGTGAAGGGAGACATTTAAGAGAAATAAAAACAAAACAAAAACATTCATGTTAACTTAAAATGTATACATTTAAATGTGAAAATATTAACGTATTTACATGTATTAATCGATATTATACAGGCACGTACAACATCTTTTAAAATAAGTGATGAAAAAAAATGCACGCATTATTAATAAATGTGTAAATTAACTGTGCTTTGAGATGATGTTGGGCGTTATGATTGGCGAATAATTGAACATGCACTTATTGGTGCAGATACAGCACCTGGGAACCAGAGGAGAATATTCTGGACGAGCGTCTTTTCGCTGCATTTGAAGAAAGGTAAACGTTTCTTCGTTATTTCTGTAATTCCGGTAGAGAAATTACTTTTCATTGACGTTTAAAAATAGCTTTTCCAAGTATTATTTTCTCAATTTTTTTACTACAGAGAGCGCGAGAGAGAGCTGTATGGTCCAAAAAAGAGGGGACCTAAACCAGAAACATTTTTAATGAAGGTGATTTTTTTTTTTGTTCTATACATACTTGCATGCTTAATTTTTCTTTGCTATGAGCTTTTTCTTGGCTTTCTTTTTAAAGCATTTATTATCATTTTTAATTCTGTTGCACTATAATGCATTGGAACCATTTGTTTCATGTGTTTAAATTGTTTAATTATATTTACCTTTTATTCATAGGCAAAAGCAAAAGGCAAAAACTACGAGTTCAGACGGGAAATGTCTCGAGACTTACATGTGTCATTCCCAGTAGCTGAACCGATTGTGACTCCCAGAGCCCGTGAGGGACTGCGGACAGTCGTGCCAACGATTTTCCCACCAAGCACCATCAACAGAGGCGAAAGTGTTCGTGTTCGTCCACCGGATTTTGAGCGAGACCCACTGACACTGGATTTTGCCAGCTCACCAAAAAAGCGAGGACCAAAGCCAAAGTTGCGTCCGGGAGGTTCATCCACTGAAGGTGTTAAAAGAAAGGCAGATGAACCGTTATCTTATCGTCCTTCCAAATCCGAGAGATCAGGAGAGACCTCGAACTGTGATGTCATCCATGTAACCCAAAAGTTTCCAGCAGAATCCAGCCTCGTTCAGAAGCCAAGTGATGTCAAATTCACACATGGTGGCACCATCTTAAAACCTGGGCCAGGTGTTGTGGGACATCGACGGAAGGACAGCTCAAGTGGTGCCATAAACCAATCCAAGATGAAACATCCTCCCCAAAACAGTCTATTTCGATCCACCGCTCAAACCAGAGAGCAACTGTCTCTGAGTTTTGTCGACGAAACCGATCAGTCCTGGCTGCCTTGTTTGAAGAACATGGAGAAAATTGTTGTTACTGACGTAACCAGTAACTCTTTGACTGTCACCATAAAAGAGAGTTCAACGGACAAAGGTTTCTTCAAAGAAAACAGATGATGTGATTTTTAGTTTATGTATGTATGTGTGTCTATGAAACATTGTAATCAAATTAGAAACGTCATACATTTCTATATCATTTATAGTCTATAAATGTCAAGTCTTGCAATCATGTACATAATGCAAAAAAAAAAAAAAAAATCTATATATATATAGTTTATGTTTAGCTTCCATTTCCATTCACATTTTCTATGAAAATGAAGTTTATTTTTGTATTTCTCAGATTGTGTGTAACCTGTTGGTTCCTTCTTTTGGTTGCCTTCTTCAGCTTTATCATGAATGTAGGTATAGATGCTGTTAACACATTAGCTATTACTTAATGCACCTTTTTAAGGGACATGTTGTTTAGTACCTCTTTTATGAGCGTATGGTATTTTTCTGGTTAGATTTTGTTTATATTTGAAGCTCCAAACAGTAGTCTGTATTAAAACACACCCTTTAAAAAGAGTGATGGGAAATAAGCTACACATGTAATCAAACCCGGTTTAGGCTCATTTTAGGCCTAAATGTATAAGGCACAAGCATTTATGGTTTAGATTCGTATTTCGTTATATTTCGTTTTTCTGATGAACATGTGGATTTAAACATTTCAATATGAAGCTGCTTTACGATCCTTTTCCCCCTTCAAAAAACGAAAGCGTGTTTGATTGCTGCAAATAGTGATACATTAAACATGATAGCCCTATTAAGTTGAAATGATGTCAACCTGTTTAAGAGTTAAGTATTTTTGCAGAGAGAACAATGTGTATCACATCGAAAATAAAAGTGTAATTTAGGCTAGCTATGTATAATATATTCAAAACCTATTTTTAACCTATCATTTTAAAATAATTTAATTTACGCGTTCTTTAAAACCCGGAAGTCCTATAAATCGGGTTTTTATTACAGACAGTGCTTATAAACGGACAAAAATAAACCGATATATAATATTTTAAACAGCATGTCGGCATATTTTGAAAGATTTGAAATCGTCTGAAAGACTCGTACGCTGTTGTAATTCAAAAATTGTAAAAAGTGGAAACAAGCTGGCCAAAAAAACAATCATTCGTCGTAACTCAGATGTTCACTCCTTTTTAATCTCGTTTCTATTATCTAACATATTATAAACATAATATTATATAATATTATTAGATTACAATTGTTTAATTTTATAAATCGTATAATTAAGAATAATAAGTCACATGCAGTGCCAGAAGTGTCTTAGCGCACAATTTGTAAATTCTGTATTTGGATTTTTAAAGGATCTCTAAAGAAAGAAATGATTTCATACTGGCCCCTAATGTCTGTAAACAAACCCCGCTGTCAGAAATTCTCAATATTTTTCAGTAATTGCAGAACTACAAAGGATAAATGTGGTGCCATGAACTTGAATCGATTAATGAATCAATCGTTTTGATCCCGTCTGTCACTGATAAACTGTGATTTTTGCTTCAAATGAGATGTTCAGACTGCTCAGTGTGTCAAATTTCCCCGTGTTTGTACTGCATATTTCCATTGGGTTAATTTTGGACTATCTGTGTTTTGTGTTTTATAATTCTAATGTAAAAATAAACATCTGAAACATAAAGAATTCAATACTTTACACTAAAATAAATTGAAAATGGCTAATATTGTTTTGAGTAGCCTATTCAAATGAACTTTTGTATTTTGTATCATAGCAATGAATATCTTTTAAACTATTTTAGCGCATTACTGTCAAACAGTTTGTTTTTTTAGCCCGACAGTTTCAATGTCCAAATATTTGACACCTATATTACTGAGCTATTAAAAGTGAACATATGTTCCGATAGTTGGTCAGGGCTCTTGCAGGATTCAAGCACGGACACATCAGCGCTGAAACCCACAGAAGACATGATTTCTCATCTGAGATCATTGCCTGAAAGCAAGCATGAAAAACATGATCATTGCCTGAAAGCAAGCATGAAAAACATGTCAAATCCATTGAATTGAATGTTTCATAACTGCATTGGTCATGACTGCACCAATTAAATCCAGTCAGCTGGAGATCAGGTTCATTTACAACACCGTTCCTCCGCAGAGGAGGTGAATGCTGGATTGAAATGTGAACCATCATGTCACAACGGGGAAAAAAATCATTGCATTATTTATAAGATGCTTTTTATTCAAGGCAACTTCTAGGGCTTAGGACTGGGACAAAACCCGACTAGACCAGACCGGATCAAGCAAGTCACATCCTGGTGAAACTGCAGGGGTCAGTGGATAGTGTATTTACAGGAAGAAAAAATAAGAGGTTAACAGAGATATATAATATATATATAAGATGAATTTATATAACATGATAACTTTATTATTCATTTAATTTATTTATTGAAAATGGAATTTAATATAATAAAAAAGAAATATAATTAGCTATATAAATAAATAAATACATCTTAAATATATCATTAATATCTAAATATAATTCATAACATTTCTTATAAATATATATATATATATAATTATATTTTGGATAATTATGGATAATTATATATGTAGTTTTAAAATGTATTGCATTTTATTTATTATATAGCAATATATTTTAATATAACAACATTTAATATATATATATATATATATATATATATATATATATATATATATATATATATATATATATATATATATATATATATATATTACATCATACGGTGTGTTATTAAAATATTATTTGTTATTTATTTAAATATCTACATTTGTAAATTATGTATGTATATAATTATTTCACCCACACACACGTTAGTATTATATTGCATGGTTTGCATGAAGACGGAAGAAGGGTTAAACCGTATTAAAAATAAAATAAAGATTACAATGAAATAAAAATTAGTTTAGTTTAAATGTAAATCCTACATACAAATAAGAAAGCAATTGAAAGCAACTTTTTGTGTTATTTTTTATATGTAGGACATTTATTTTTGGGTTCTATTTTGGCAGCCACGCACAGCATAAATGCATTCTTCTCAGCTGATCTCTGTGACTCCCACATGCGATGAGCACCGCCCCGTCACTGAGAGCGAGACACAACACAGGACAGCTCAGACACACACTCGACCAGCCTGGGCTCACTCGCATCATGTTGTCTGTCTGGTGTCAAGCTCCACTTTGTCTTCAGCCATTCTTTCCCTCTGAGGCTCGCCTGCATCTCCAGACTGCAGCGGCTGCGTCCCAATACGCTGAAGGACGTCTTCTTCTAGGGCAACTCTTCAAATTGAAAAGACTAACAATAAGCGTAAAATGTTGACCAGTGGAAAATAATACATATGCCTAAGGTACTTAAAATGTAACATGCTTGTGCACTCAGATAATTTAGTGGAGAAACTAGGAGAAACTTAAACACCAGAAAGTTTAACCCGTGCTGATTTTATAGAAAACAAGGAAATCTACCAACACGTCTAAGTTAAACTAGACGTGTACAAACACAGTCCCTTATGCCACTTGACCTTTCAAACTGCTATTTATGTATTTTACCTCATTACAATCATATCACACTGATTTGTAGCGTAATTGTTTTGCACTGTGCTATTCCTCGTTACTTACTGAAACGGAAATCTGGCAGATTCAAAGAAATTTGCTCAAGCGTTGCAAAAGGTGTTGACTACCCTATTCTTATCGCATTTATTTGTAATTAGCCTATAAATTAACATTATTCTGCAACAAGAGGTAAAAAGACAACACTGATCACAAAAACAAATATGAAAGTCTCGTCCTTTACTGAGAAGGCCTAAACTCAATCTCGGCGCTTGGAAATGTAGGATTTTCGTCCACTAGGTGGCACCAGACAACATTAATCAAAGTCTAATCGGGGAAATAAAACATAGGACACCGATATTTCAGTATGAACGCGTATCAGTTCGATTTAAATACATAAATGTGGTTTAAATGTGCAAGGATTATTTTGACTTGCTCGATGTCAAATTGCTTACAGTTTACAGTTTATATTCATCTTTTAACAATAGTACTAGATTATCCATAGGTTAGCCTATATAAAACATTTGTAGATGTGATACATCAGGCTTTCGATGGACGTTTATTTGTTAATGTCTCAGTCATCGTTGTATTGAATTGCATTATACGTGATTTAATTATAACTAGAGCTTTGTTCATACAACGGAACTTTTAAATATCATATTCATTATATGCCTTTTTTAAGTCTAGTCTGTTCTACTGTTATGAAGATCTCATTCATTTACATCTTACATTACAAACGATCAGAATTTCAATCTTAAAATTTGCCATATAAATATAAACAACTGAAATAATTCCACATTTTTGCTTATTTTGGTCCTCTGATTAAAAAAAAAAAGTATGAGTTCAATGTTATCCTATATTATACTATATCTCATAGAAGCAAAAATCAAATATATACAACACTTTTTTTTGTGTGTGTGTGTAAAAGTTTTTTATTCCCAAAGTCAGGCTTATTAGGGTTAGTTCAAGAGCCTTTTATATGGCAGATTATTCCCTAATTTGTGTTAGTCTGTTTATTTTATGCATAAGCGTGTATTTCCATATTAGCACAAATTTTGTTCAATTTTAATTGTTTATTTTTATGCGCATTCTGCGATGTAAGATCAACTGCTTTTGGCTGCAATTGCGCTTTGGACGGAAGATGGCGCTATTACAGAGAAATCTAAATAGGCCTGAATCTGTAACTTTATAAAACACAATGAATGGCTTTAAATGTAATTAATTTTTATTTAGAAAATGTTGCAACTAAAAAACGTCTGTTACCATAAATCTGAGCCTGAAACATATAGTGTTAGCCACCTGATTACATAAAGCAGAGTGTTAACCATCCAGTTTAATCAGAATCCTTCAGTCAAGGTGTCATGTGTCACAACCCACTGCGCTCCACAACAGGGAAGTGAACTGCACTTCCTATTTCCTCGGCGTTACTGCTGTTTACTGACCTAACCAGAAATCGAGAGGATGACAAACGAATGGACCACGTTTGACGCACGGTTTATAAATGAATATGAGCAGTAAATAAAACAGATCGCCCGGTTCGGATCCAGTTCTGCGCGCGTAATGGGAGCGTCGCGTGCGCGGGCGGCACTTTGATAAAACAAGCGACTGATGTTTCCAAGTTTTATATGTTAGTGGCTGAAGACGATTCAAGATGAAGAAACAGTTCAACCGCATGAAACAGCTCGCCAACCAGACCGTTGGCAGGTTAGTGTGTTATATACTGATTCTTTTTCATTGTTTCTACCGTGGGTCGTGTAAAAACGTCCACACTAAAGTTGGGAGTGTCACGCGCAAGCACGCGGGACTGAATTGTGATAAAACTAAAGTGCACAAGCGCTTCAAAAGCAAGGTCTGAGGTGGTCAAAGTTATAAACTACACATGCTATTATTCCACGACACGTTGTTTTATTAATGAGACCACTATGTAAAGGTATGTGTTTGATAAAGCGTGTAGAAAGAGCCTCCTACTGTAAGTACATTACTGAACTGGACTGATAGAATGAGATTTGCATTTGGTATTCGCTATTTTATATTAACACTTATTTGACTGAAATAATAAATACAACATAATAACTGTATAAAAATACCACTGATTGATAAGTGAATTTTGCTAAGATGATATAGCGAGTATTCAGTAATGTGTACTTCTAATTTAACAATAATTAGGAAGGCACCAACAGTGGAAAATTGACTGATATATGGATCCAATGATATTTATTTTCAAGTTGTGGACAAAAAAAAAATAATAATAAATGTTTAGATGCCATCATAACATTGCAGTTTTAAATATGAATGAATAATAATTTAAAAACAAATAATGAAAAAGTAGAGGTTAGGATTGGTATTATATTATACTGTAACCTAAAATTAAAAAGTAGCTGGAACTACTAACCTTCTTAATGCAAACTAGGACATCGTTAGTTTTAGTTAATCTCTGCAGATCTCAACAAACTTGCTCAGAAACAGTAAGAGGAAATCTGAGATGTCTTGACTGGTTTCCCTGCAGAGATATATCAAGGGCCTGTCAAAGAATGGCTGCCTTGCTTTGCATATTTGTGAGGGTGAAAGGGTTAAGTAAGGTCAAGATATCTTAGATGCTTTTCACATCGAGCTTGATTTTAGCACTTTGTTTTTCGCCAAGAAATTGCCTTTATTTACATTCACTGGTCTTTTGCTGTGAGTTAAGCGTCTCAGGCAGCTGCTAGATTCATCACTCGCTTCTCTCAGTCTTTTAAGAGCGTCTGATGGAGAATGCAGATCTGGGCTAATCCAGAGTCGGAGGTTTAATAGTCAGGCCAGCTCTCATGGCGGCTTTCCAGGCCAGAGAGACGCCACGTTTTGATACAGTCGGTTAAGTTACGGCCCCAGTTAGTTTTGCCTCTGCGGCAAAAGGAAACACTGTCAGAGATTTAACAGTGACGAATTACACAGGACATTGTTTGGTATTCATTTGAACTCGGGTCACTTTTAGTCATTGATTAAATATGAGAAATGTTGTAGGTGATGCAGCATACTTTAGTCAAGTTTTGAACTTGGAAAATGTAAAAATCGAGCAGGAAATGGAATTGATTTTGTTTCAGATGCACGTCAGAAACTGCACCAAAAATACACCGTTGAATCCAAAACATCGCACTCCGGTTGCAATTTCTAAAACTGGGTCATTTCTTGCTAATTTTGTGTTTCTGTATGTATAAATCACACAGTAATTATGGTGCAGAAAGCAGGGCTGTCCATAGATCCAGGGTGAACATAGAATTTCCTTCTTTTCCTGAAACCAAAACCAGATGTTCAGCGAGCTGGTCAAAAGAAAATCGTAGCGAGAGGCACTCTGTCTACATGCTTTATTAGAAGTCATTGATCTGAGTTGATCTAACATCAGGGAACATTCTTAGAACTCTGGCTAATGTTCTGGAAAGGTTCTTCCAAAAGTTCTTTTAGTAACATGAATAGAATGTTTAAAGTTATCTATAATGTTCTCAAAATGTTAGCACAAAAACTGTATGTAAACATCGTTCAGGGAATGTTTTTTGTGCACCGTTTTATCTCACTACTTTTGAATGTTCAGAGAGACATTACCAAAGTGTCTCCTGCAAAATGATCAAATGGAATGTTCCCTTAACGTTTTTAAGATTTGATGACATTCAGAACATTCGGAAATAATGTTTTCGTTACTTAATCAGCAAAACGTTCTTCGGGTATGTTTTGTTAGCTGACAGTGTTTCCTCTGAGAGCCGGAGTTGGAACTAGAGCAAGCGGGTTTGTAGATTAGTTTTTTTAAAGCAAAAATGTAGTCATCAAAAATAAAAAGGAGGTGACAATATCTCTGTTGTTGAAAGACCAAATGCCAACAAACATAATCGAGAGAGATTTGAATCTTTTCCAGTAAACATACCGCTTTTTTGTATGGTCAAATGTTTTTACTGAACTGAAAAGGCCTGCAAAGCTCTGAACAGGGAAAACATGCAAGATGTGAGTTCCAGTACTGTTGATCAGATGCTATGTTTTCATTCAAGGCTACCAGTCGGTAATATGTCAGTAATATGCAGCAAATAGAATTCACGTTTCTATATACCAATTAACTTCTGCTTCAGTATGGTTTTGAATTATGCATTTTTATGTGTGATTTCAAATCTAAAGAAAGCTTGACTACATCAAGTTATCTTGTGCTAAATAATGCATACTCATGACGCAGTATGTTTCATATTCAGAATCCGATTACTCTGAGGTATTAATGGATTTAAGTGAGCGATCTTGCTCCATTTAGATGGATCTTTAGAATAGCATGTATGGTGTTTTCTCAACATTGAATGTGTGTGAAATGTTAGCTGAGGCGACACATAACCCGATATGTATTTGCTGAACACAGGATCAATGCTAATTCAGTATTGATGCAAATCTAAAAATTCCCTCCTGCCAAGCGTGAGGTCATTCTCAAGCCTGTGTAACGGGATCTTTCCTCTTGTTACGTGACCCGTTTTGTGGCTTTTCTCAAAGTTTTCTCTACTGCTCTCTGGTTATTTCTCTTGGGTTCTCTCTTTTAGAAAAATGGTTGTACATGGCATTCAACAAAACGTGTAATATCTGTCAAGAACTTTAATATTGATCTAATCAACCAGAATAATCACCATGGTGCTTGACCTTGAAGGTCCCTTTGCCCTGAGGGATCTCTGTGTGTCAGTTCATCACATGAATGTTGTAGACATAAATAGCAGATGCACTGGTTGCAGAGATGTATAGTAACGAAGTAGAACTACTTCACTACTGTACTTAAGTACTAAAAGGTGGTATCTGTACTTTACTAGAGTATAATTTTTTTCTCCTACTTCCACTTTTACTTCAGTACATATTTTCGCCGAGTTTATTACTTTTACTCCGATATTTTTTTTATGTGCTGCATCGTTACTTGTAACAATTATGATGTTACGAATCATTCCATTACAAACCACTGCCAGAACTGTAGATGGCAGGTTTGATGAAGCTGGCACATCATTGAGCGAATCAAGCGATTAAGAAGACTGCGCATGCTGACTGAACTGCTGTGAAGAGAGAGATGAACACCGAACCGAGCCAGATAATGACTCATTCACGAGTCAAGAACCGGTTGCATCGGTTTTCGGATGACCAGTAACGTTAGTTCTTTCTGACAGTTCGATTCAATAAACCAGTTGAAGAAAACAGTTCACCGATTCTTTTGCGCTCAACGCAATGGCGTCATTGGCGTTGACTGCACATGGGCTCATAACATTAACACAGAATCAGTTCAGAATCAATCACCAAAAGAATCAGTTCGGTTCAGACGCTCTGTGTTTCGGTTTGCTTCACGCTAAATCACACATGTGCAGTATCATCAGCTCCTCGTTTCACGAATCGGACGCGTCTGACAGAAACGGTTCTTGACTCGTGAACGAGTCATTATCTGGCTCGGCTCGGTGTTCATCTTCAGTTCTCTCTTCACATCAGTTCAGTCAGTCTACTGTTTCAGTCAATGAATTACTCCGGGATATTGGTTTGTTTGAACTCAGAGGGAGTGTCAGACACATTAAACAAGTTAACAGCTTAATTCATCTGTGGATTAATGCGTATTGGAGACGCGAACCGTTTAAAACGATTCAGTTCGATTTGGTGAACGGTTTCAAAAAGATCCGGTTACATCGAATGATTCGTTCGCGAACCAGATATCACAAACTGCTTTGTTTTGAACTGTCTTACAACAGACACGGAAGAGAAGACAATGCTGAATAAAGTCGTAGTTTTTGCTATTTTTGGACCAAAATGTATTTTCGATGCTTCAAAAAATTCTAACTGACCCTCTGATGTCTTACTTTGAAACAACATGAGGGCAAGTTATTAATGACATCATTTTGCAAATTGGGCGAACCAACTCTAGTGACCGTTTTTTGTTTACAAGAAGTTACAGTCAAAGGAATTGTGATTGTCCTTTAGGTTAATCATTTGAAATGGTAAAAACAATGTTCAAACTTTTGACTAACTTACTTTCTTTAATAGCTACATAACACAATACTTCTACTTTTACTTTCAGTACTTGAGTAGTACATTTTAAAATAGACTACTTGCAATACTTAAGTACAAAAATGTTGAATACTTTAGTACTTCTACTTAAGTGTGGTGCTTAAAGAGCACTTCAACTTCTACTCAAGTCACTTTTTTGATAGAGCACTTGTACTTTTACTCAAGTATGGGTCTCTAGTACTTTATACATCTCTGACTGGTTGTGTGGTGATAAAAGTTCTTTGCTATAAAAGTAGACTAGAATTTAACTAGACTTCTGGCTCAGCAGTTTTACCACATGAAAAAAAAAACAGACTCAGCTAGTTTCCTACAACAATATAGAAATGAAAATGCTGAAACGATCACCAATGCCATATTGATGTTCTGACTGTACAATGTCCCCATAGTATGATTTGTGATAGTTTTATGGCCTCTGGTCAAAGGGAGTCTCTGCTCATTAGTTATGAAGCCCCACCCCTTTTGCAGACAAGAGTGGAGTGTAAAGCATCAACAGCCCCGCCCCCTTTACTGCTGTTGCCATAACAAACAATGTGGATTCAGGAAGTGGATTTTTTTCCTTCTTCTGACATGTGTGCCAAAATGACAGTTTGTTGACACAGTTGGAAAATAAGTGCTGTTTAGATATTAAGGAAAAGTGAAGTGCAGTGGATGTTTTGAATGGATGATGAGTGTTATTTCCAGTGATATTTTTTTTCATGTGAAGTGAAGACTTTACCCAAAGCTATGTTCTTGCATGTTTGTTTGGCTTTTTTAAAGTGATACTGGCCTAACCTGCTTGAGGAACAGCAGCAGTCACATGAAGCGTTTAGTCTGTCTGTATAACCAAACATTGTTTTTTCTTTTTTTGTTCACAGAGCAGAGAAGACCGAAGTACTGAGTGATGACCTTCTTATGGTGAATATTTTGTCTTTCCGTGACTTGATCATGACTATCACAACTATTAATGACTGCACAAATCACCCAGCATCCCAGTTTGGAGTCACCAGTGTTGTTTTAGTGTTATGTCTAAACATTTTAAAAGCATTTAATTAGCTTTTTTAAATTACCATTTTTTTGGTCAGTTTTTTTTTTTTTTTTTAGTACACATTTTTATATTTTTAGTTCAGTTAATTTTTTTTATTTTTTGCAAACTTATTGCAGTTAGTTGCCAAGTTAACATTTCTAAATTTCACATTGTTTCAGATTTTCATCTAATATGTATACTTTGTCAGCTTCATTTAAATTAAATGACATTTCTTTAATAGTTTTATAGTTATAGTTAACCATTATAACCCTAAAATTCATTAAAATTATTATTTTATTAGCAAAAACTATATTTCTTTGATAATTCTAGGCAGAATTAAGAATGACTTATTCCACCTTTTAATAATATGATTATTATGTTTTATTTCATGGCTCTCTTGAATACTTAATTCTGATTCGGCTGTAAGATATTTTTGCATAATAATTAAAAAATATAATTAACCACTGTCAAATGATTTCTTAAATATGTAAGTCATTTCATATCTCCCCACAGCCTTTTCCCCTGACATATCATTTATGCATCAATATTTACATTTATTTATTTTATTTGTGTGTTTGTTTAGTAGTTTAGTAGCAAACTGGTCAAAAAAGTCTATATTTAGCAGACTAGCTGATCGTAGATGATCCTTTACATATCTTCTGTATGTATTCATATTAATCTCAATATTGAACATGTATGAATGAATATTAAGGCATAACAAAGCAGATGTTGTGCTCTAGTATGACTTTAGCTCTTATTTAAGAGTTTCTCTAACCGTTTCTCTTATGCGTTCTGTTACATTCAGTGAGTATCTCGGTTGACTTTTGGTCCTTTACATTCTTCTTCTTCTTTCCCACAATCTCTCATCTTTCACACTCCTCCCTGTTCCTTTTTTTTTTGGCTGGTTGCAGATAACTGGAAAGCAAGGCCGGACTGTCTTAAACGAACTGATTTTCATATTTCTACCACCAGACTGCCCATGTTTTCACAAAGGAAAGCCTAAAATAGCTCAAAAAGCACCGAGCCCTAGCAGCTTTATTGTGGTGTATGTAGACGCTGGTAATTATGCACATAAATCTAAATATGTGCATTTTACTGCATGACACCCAAAGTCTTCCGATGCAAACATTCACTCAAAACAAATCAATCTAATCTATCACTGCCTCATTGTTTAAAAAGCAGCTCATGTTGAAACATGCCCGTGTAAAACACTGCACAGCTAAAGGGAAATCATTGAAGCCAGACAGACTCTCGCCAGAGCTTTATATGCTGCTCCTTCACCTTCATTCATGCATTCCATGTCCCAGGGTTAAAGTTTAACTGCCTGATTGCTCTGTGACTTGCGCCGTCTCGGGTTTGCAGGAGGGAAAGGAAACATGATAATGGGCCGTAAGCTCCCTCTTGAAATGAGTCAGAAGATCTTGAAGGTCTGCCAGGTTAAATGGCAGATGGCCTCTGTTAGAGCTGCCCTGCCGCTGGTTTCTGTGATCGTGGTTGATGTTTTTGTAAACCAGCGTTGGGGAGTTACACTGCCAGCGTAACAAAACAATGTAGCTGTTTTCAAGTAATGAGACACTTTTTCCAACCAATAAATCGTCACTAAATACTGTTGTTTAAGTCACATTGCATTGTGTAGAACTGCAGCAATAATCCTATACTCTCTTAAAATAGATTTGTGTATGTATATAGTATCGGAAAGTCCCAAGCAGTTTAGTATGGATGATTCATGTAAATTAAATTTAAAAAAAAAGAGAAGAGTTACAGATCAATTTAATTGCAGAGGGTTTCTATAAACCAATGACAAAAAAAGTTACTTGCAATACAGTAAATGTTAACTCGTAGTGCTGTCAAATGATTAATCGTGATTAATCGCTTTCAAAATACGTTTTATATATATGTGTGTGTGTGTGTGTGCTGTGTATGTTTATGAATAAATAAATACAAACACATAGAAAATATTTACATGTATTTACATGTGTATATATTTATATTCGCGTAATTTATATTATATAAAAATATATTTAATGTATAAACAGCATATTTTTCTTAAATATATACACGTGTGTGTGTGTGTGTGTGTGTGTGTGTGTGTGTGTGTGTGTGTGTATATATATATATATATATATATATATATATATATATATATATATGCAGTACACAGTACATGTAAGTATAGTATGTGAACAAAAACGTTTATTTTGGATGCGGTTAATCGTTTGACAGCACTAGATAAAATCAGTGGCGGCTCGTGGGTTTTAAACGCTCTACAGATTATTATTATTTGCTTAACCACTTTAAAATGGCTTTTTGGTTGCATTTGGTCAGAATACGTAAAGAAAACAACACAGATAACAACAGATAGCTTAACTTACTTGGTTTGTCATTTGAAGCAAACATCCATCCCTTCTCAAAAGTCTGTGTTATACGAGAGCTGCCTCTTGTGCTATTTAATTAAAACGACCACTGTAGCCTGTGTCCAGCTTAGGGGTGTTCTCCCATTATTTTTAATTTGTATATATACTGTTTGAATGACAGGGTGGTAAATCTTTTGGTGATCAAATATTAAATATCGCTTCTCATCATAAATACATAGTTCATTATCAGCGTAGCGGGAGACGTTTAAACTAATATCATGTAGTTTAAGTCTCTATGATGATTGGTTGTTATACCAGAAGGGAGTCTAGCATCCCCTACAAGGTTTCTTTTCTCAACACTCCTCAGCGCTGAAAGCGAACACTCAATGCTCATTGGCCAAATTTTATGTTTTTACATTTTTTTTTTACATTTCATGATGTTTTACATCATGTTTTTTACCAACGGAGGCACGAAAGCTCCTCTCTCCCCTTCTCTAATATCAGTGGTTGTGTTTACATTAGCAGATTCAGCACATTCATGATAGACAAGAGCTTACCAACTTCAGTAACACGCTATGGTATAACAGCTGTGAAATGTCGAAGAAGACATGAACTGAAATGAATTGTGTATTTTATTAACATTAAATCATCCTCCCATTTTCATCTCAAAATTTTGGGGAAGCTGTGGTTCCCCCTACAAGCCGGCAATGAATAAAACACAAGATAATACTAATAAATAAAAATGTATACAAGCTACATAGATATATTAAACTAATTAAAATGACACAAACACAATATTTTAAGTCTTGTTTAATATCAAATACTGCTGTTGCAATTTATTTAACTGGGTGTATGTAGTCTAGTTGTATTATTTGTTGTTTATTTTATAAATATATCTGATTCAAGTTTCCAAACATTTCCTAATATGCTTTTTTCCCTAATTATTCTTCTTATTTTCCTTTTTTTTTGTGTGTGTGTGTGTGTGAATGCAAATAATAAATGAGATCGTGGGATATATGAGCGGTAATGCCATATATAACCATCATATATAACTATTTGATTGTTACATATAAACATACACTTTTGTGTGTGTGTATATATATATATATATATATATATATGTATGTATGTATGTATGTATGTGTAACCCCTCTCTCCCGGGTCCTCTCTGATGCTCCTCGCACTTGATCCGAGCAGGAGCTCGAACCCGGGTCTCTGACATGGGAGGCGGACGCACTAACAAGGAGGCTAAACGGCTACAGCCACTAGCGTCTGTAGCTAGTGCGTCTCTTGAGATCGGGGAGTGAGGTTTAGTCCCCTTAAATAGCTTGAGTGTGGTCTTGCAATAGCTGATCAATAAGATCTTCACAGTCAGTATTGTGTAAATGGCTCCAGTGGGAGATTTGACCCTGTCATCATTTCTTGTTTGTCTTGAATTGTTGCTTTGCTTGGAAGCAGAACATCTTTAATGCAGCTCTTTTCCTCGTCATTTTTCCCTTTTCTT
Source organism: Carassius auratus (assembly GCF_003368295.1). NCBI lineage: Eukaryota > Metazoa > Chordata > Actinopteri > Cypriniformes > Cyprinidae > Carassius > Carassius auratus. The sequence goes on along the minus strand of NC_039270.1, from coordinate 7,904,771 downwards.
CATTCCATTAACAAACTGAGATCTGAAATCTGATCGCTGGTTTATAGAAAAAGAGTGGGAAGGTTACATTATAAATGCAATATTTATCAGAAACCCTTTTTTAAAGATGTGCATCTGAGTGTGTGTGTGTGTGTGTGTGTGTGTGTGTGTGTGTGTGTGTGTGTGTGTGTGTGTGTGTATATATATATATATATATATATATATATATATATATATATATATATACACACATACACCAATGCTGTGAAAAGTTTTTTTTTCCCCTCTTCCTTTTTTTTATTTTTTGCATGTTTGTCACACTTAAAAGATTAAGATCATCAAACCAATTTTAATATTACACTCAGATAATGCAAGCAAATACTAAATGCCATTTTTTAAAATTAATTTAAAAAACTGTCCAAATCTACCAGGCTTTATGTGAAAAATGAATGACCCCCTCCTGTAAATCATGAAAGAAGGTGATTAACCATTTGATGATATTAATCTAGATTTCTGGCAGTGCTGTAAACTACCAAACTGTGACTAGACAAACTGCTCTAATTCAGTGCTGTGTTTGCAGCATTATTTGATCTGCATGATTTCTTTAGTGAATCAGATGCTGAAGCAACACAGACCGTCAGACAGTGTGTGCAAAAATAAACAGCGCAGAGTGTAGGTTTCATACATGGGTTACATTTCTCCTGTGTCTTTGTGGTGAGCTTTTATTGAGATGTGTTTGAGTTGCAGACAAAAGCATGACTCTGAGATGCTGAGAACCTCACACGGAGAGTTTCAGTTCCACTGCGACTGTCTGAAGCTATTTATGGGACTGTCAGGCACACTTTGAGGATTCGCCTCTTGCGCATACATGTGAGGACAAAAGAAATCAGTCAGAAAACAGCCAGCCAGTTTGGCAGCTTTCAGTGCCAGCTGTAACAGAACAGACACGGTTCTGCCATTACCGCTGAAGTGGATGGTGTACAAACTCTAAACACATCTTGATACTGGCCTAATTTTCTTCTGAAAGTACCGGAAAAAGATTTTGCATTCCTGAAGCTGTTAAAGTTGAAGGGGGTTTAGTTTAACATTAATTTAAGAAATGCATCAAAATCAACACACTGAGGCCAGGGTTTGAGGAAGAAAAGAATCAGATGGGAGGTGCGAACTATAAATACTGTACATTTGAATCTTAAGATGTAGGTGAACAGCTAGCTGTCTCTAAATGTAGGCTGTTTGTGTGGGCTAAAGTGCAAATGTGCAGGTGTGCCATCCACTTTTTACTGGAACAGTGCAGAAATGTAGCCACGGTGCAGCATTGCCCACCAGATGGTTCCTCACATTCACTGTAGCTTTAATTCTTTAATTATATTGTCCACTTTAAAAGCTTTTCCAATCCAGTCTCCTCTGTGTTTATGACTGCTCAATGGAGAAACAACTAGAAAGCTAAATTTTTCTGCTTTTCCCAGATAGATCAGAAAGATCAGATTTCATAATTTGTGCTCCGGGTGTCCCGAGTTCGAGTCCCGCCTTGTGGACCTTTCCATATCTCATCCCCCCTCTCCACTTCCACTCGCTTCCTGTCATTTCTCCACTGTCCTGTCAAGAAAAACGCCCAAAATAACCAAACTCTTTTCAATACTCCCATGCTCGATGAGCACTGTCTTCACATGCATGCGCCTCTCAGAAACTGATGAGTTCTCTTTCACTGCTGATTGCATTTCAGCAGCTTAACATTGCTTTTTTTTTCCAAACGCAACACCTAAAAACATGTGCAAACAGTAGACGTTCGTGACAGTAGCACAGCAACGTGAAGTGAGCATGTAACCGTGATCGAGATGATAGTCATCTGACAAATTTCTACTCGTTGATCATATCTACCAGTGTATCGCCCACCCCTACGAAAGAATTAGCATTAAGCAAAGGTTTTTAACATAAATAATTATAAGAAATGTTTCTCGAGCAGCAAATTGGCATGATTTCTGAAGGTCACGTGACGTTGAAGACTGGAGTAATGATGCTAATACAATTTTAAAAGCTATTAAATGGCTGTTTTGATGAGCAGAAGTGACTTGTGATGGTGTCCTCATCAGGCTTCCCCACAAGACTTCCTTTATAAACCAGTATTGGTTGAATACTTCCACCAGTTTTGGTGGTCAGCAGCATGGCTGTATTGGGTTACTAGCCAGGCTGAATTTATGAACTCATGCTGATCTAACCTGGTCTTTTCGAAAGGGTTGTGATTGGGATGTTTTTTTCTTTTAAGAAATGTTGCATGAAGCTTGAGACAACCAACAGATCCGAAATGGTCCTTTAGTACTAGAATCACAGTCCATATGAAATCTATAAAGAGGCACAATTACAAGAACGGGAAACTCTAAAGGGTGTTAGTGTGCAGGATATACAATACTTTGCAAAGACTCAAGTGACTAAGCGTTTGCAGGAAATGCAGAACAGGTGTACATGTGAGCGTGATTATTAGTGTTCTATTGGTTCAATTCCTTTTGGAATCCTGGTGAACTTTAAATTTGATTCAAATGTGCGCATTATATTACAGATCGAGCGGCGCCTTGAAAACATGCGATTGGTCTCCCATAATGTGCACAAGAAGATGGTCATGTGTCTGCAGAGCAACGTGGGCTCAGATGTGGACAAGAGACATGTAAGTAACAGCTGCCTTTACATTTCCAGTTCCCTCCATAGTGCACGCTTCTAAATAGTTGTTTTTTTCCTCTTAGAAAAAGCTTCCTATCACAGCCCTTTCACAATCCATGCTGGATGGAGGAAGTCAGCTTGGAGACGAGTCCCTCATCGGGTGAGTTTATGAACTCTCTGACCCTTTGACAGACATACGCATCCCCCAAAACCATTCCATAATCTGGTCCATCTGACCTGTGAGTCATACCAATAATGAGGGAACCTTGAACATTCACTCTTCTCTGAGTCAAACAGAGACAGCGCTTTCAGGGACCGTTTCTGTTCTCATCAGACATGTGACCAAACATCCCTGAGTCATCTGTTTTGTCCACCAGGCAGTGTATTTACGAGCCTGATCTGTGGAAAGCATCATTACCCAACAACATTTGGTAGTCCAGTGAAATTCATAATAGAGTGATGGGACGTTCAATTATTATTGTTCATGATGGAAAATGTGACCTCATGCTGCTTGATGATGATGATTGGTTGATAATGTTAGATTAGCAAGAGTGTTTGATATTATTATTATTATTTTATTTTAATTTTTCAACCATGTTTACATTTATACAATATACGAGTTCGGTTGTGCAGCACCTTTTGACAAAATAAAAAATGCACTGTTTTGTTATGAATATATTTCAGTTTAATCACCTTTTAAAAGACTGGTCAAATTGTTAAAAGTCTTACAAATAAATGCAATTAGGCTTATTTAAAAAAATGTTTTTTTGCATTGTTAAATCATAAACAGAGGCCCCAAATTAATGGTTGCTTATTAAATACATATTTGAATTTTATTTACACATTTGTGCATTGTGAAATAATAATAAATCATAAACGCAGAATCAGTGGAGATTCTGTAGAGTATACTTAGCATTCATTCTCAAGATCTAACAAACACTTGGATTGCATTTCCTTCATTAATTATTCAAAATCAATATTGTGATAGGAATCAATATCGAATGATATGGAAAAGGATACTGTGATAATATTTTTGCCCATTATGCCCGGCTCTATTATTAGAATCTGTTTAGCATTCAAGAATAACAAACGCGACCAGGCAGCATGATGCTAACTGTTACTGATATTGTATCTACAGGAAGATGATGGAAGTCTGTGGAGATGCTGAAAACAAACTGGCCTTGGAGCAGAGCCAACATGAAGTTCAGCTGGAGAGAGATTTTCTGGAGCCTCTCAACCAGCTGGCGGAGGTACGTAAAGCCAAAGACATGCAGATAACCTGCTTTTAAACATACGCTGTAGGTTTACTATCTTGTTTTTGTGCTTGCACAAAAAAGGTGGAGATTCCTAACATCCTGAAGCAGAGGAAACATTTAGCCAAGCTTGTGTTGGATTTTGATTCTGCAAAAGCCAGGTGTGTATAGTTTGCTATGGTGTATATATATATACAGTACTGTATAACTGTATAGTATTTTAGCTAGGATGCATTAAATTGATTAGAAGTGACAGTAAAGATGTTTGTAATATTGCAAATGTTTGACTGAAGACTGCAGTAATTTCAGCTTTGCATCACATGAATAAATTATATTTTAACATGTGTCCAAATAGAAAACGGTTAATATAAATTGAAATAATATTTCACAATGTTACACGTTCTACTGAAAATGAATATACTTTAAACTATACAGGTATCAGCAGGCCACAAAGGCGTTTCCGACAGCTGCTAATGCTCAAGCAATGGCTGCCAAAGTGGACATACTTAAGGAGGAGATGGACGAAGCTCAGAACAAAATGGAAATATGCAAGGTATGGGTATGAGTCCGACTGTATTGAGGTTTCTAGGTGACCTTGGTCAGCACATTCAGTCTAGCCTGATCTCTTTTTATCTTTAGGATCAAGTGGCTGCAGATATGTACAGCTTTTCCTCCAAGGAAGGAGAATATGCTCGCTATTATGTGCTGGTAAGGGCTTTAACCACATAAGACACATAATGTTAGATTTATACTGGATGAATGAATTTAACTTGCAAATAAGGCGTCAGAATGATGCAGGAAGTATTCCACTGGTTATCAGTAAGAAATCGGTCAAAGGGCAGTGGTATTCATAGGTCTTCCTGCTCTACTGTACATTAGTAGTTATCATAACCAGTCAGTGGAATTCATTTGCATGAATAAAGCTGTTGCCTATATACTGTATTGCACAAAGTGTATAGGCAATTAGTAGATAATTGAGTCATTGACCTTTCCTCTTCTCAGACAAAAATAGAAAACGAGTGCAGTTTCTGTGTGTTTGTCTTGACAGTTGTTAGAAGCTCAAGCTGAATATCACAGAAGAGCTTTGGCGTCCATCGAGAGCGTCCTGCCCACCATACATTCACAGCAAGGTGTGATATTCACTCTGCACACTTCTGAAACTATGACCTTATTAATAGCAATTAAACACGCAGAATATTATGGGGAATGTGCTTTGTGTTTTTTTGATCAGATATGACCCAAACATGTTTTTTGACAGGTTTTATGAGATTCACCCAAAGATCCATTTTATTTTTGTATTTTTTTTTTTTTTTTTTTTTTATGAGATATGTTTTTATGAGATTCACCCAAAGATCTGGCCAGTCATCAAGCTATGAATCATTGTTTCTCTTTCAAGGCTTCCTGGTGGCCAGCACTGTAATGTATCCTGTCTCACACTGTAAATCACCCTGACTTACAGAATCTGTGCTCCACACATCCACCTAGTGATGATTCATAAATGTTTCCTGCCATAACACAAATCATTCTCACTTCATCTCATCATCTGACAGATAAATGGACCGAGAAGCCAGCGTTTGGCACGGCTCTGGAAGAACATCTGAAGCGCACTAGCAGAGAGATCGCTCTGCCCTTAGAGGCCTGCATTATGATGCTGCTGGAAACCGGCATGCAGGAAGAGGTATCTGACGCTGTGAAACAACTCATGAGAACCCACAGATGAAAAGACAAGATGGTTTTCATTCAGAGGGGAAGTCGATGCACTTTGTTACTGCACACAATGGCAGACAGTTCTGATCTTCAGGGAAGTGGTCAATATGTTTGCCTTTTGCAAAGGGCACTTTTGTACAGGACCCGTTTTAAATGGATGACACTTTTTCTTTTTTTTTTAAATGTGGATTTAAAAACTGAAGTTGCATATGTGTCAAAATCCAAATAAAAGAGGGGTGCAAGTTAACATTTTATGTTTGCATAAATTCACAGGTGTGTTGATTTAGCAGGCAAGATCTTCTTAATATTTGGTCTTTATCCCTTGTTTCAGGATGGATGGATAGATGAATGGATGCATAGACGGATAGATGATGGATGAATGTAGAGATCATAGATGATAAATAGATGATGGATGGATGGATGGATAGATGATGGGAGGGTGGATGGATGATGGATAGATGACAAAGATGATGGATGGATGGAGGGGGTGGGTGGATGGATGGATGATAGATAGATGGATGGAAGGATGGAGGGGGTGGGTGGATGATAAAGAGATGATTGATGGATGGATGTGGATAGATAGATAGATGATGGATGGATAGATAGGTGGATGGATGGATGGATGGATGGATGGATGCATGGAGGGATGGAAGCATGGAGGATAGATGGATGGATGGATGGAGGGGTTGGGTGAGTGAGTGTCTAGATGATGGATGGATTTATGTATGGACTGATGGACAGATGAGTAAATGTTTGAATTCATAAATGGATGGAGGGGCAGATGGATGATAGATGATGGATGGTTTGACAGATGGATGGATAAACGGATGATGGATGAGAGGTGGGTGGATAAATGATTGGATGGATGAATGGTCAGATGGATGATAGATGATAAATGGATGGGTGGGTAGATGATAGATAGATAGATGGATGGATGAATGGATAATTGGATGGGTGGGGGGTGGATGGATAGATGACAAAGATGATGGATGGATGGTGGGGTGGGTGGATGATAAAGAGATGATGGATGGATGGGGGATAGATAGATAGATAGATAGATAGATAGATAGGTGGATGGATGGATGATAGATGGATGGATGGATGGGTCTGGATGACCTTGATGATTTGTGAGAGCGACGCTGTTGGCAGTGTATCTGTGTTAGAGACGTCTACTGATTCACTTCTGCTTTTTGGCTGAAGACAGACTAATAATAGCAGTGAAACAAGACAATCATTTCCCTGTGAAACCATCACTGACACATATGAAAACAGCCTTTCCAGTCATTTTTTAAACATGAGCATCTCAGTTTAGATTGCACTGCATGTTGCAGAGGCCTTGTGTGTTTACAACATTTCCTTTCGTGCCAGGGCTTGTTCCGTATCGCTGCCGGAGCCTCAAAACTGAAGAAGTTAAAGGCGGCACTGGACTGTTCCACTTCCCAACTGGAGGAGTTTTACTCTGACCCTCACGCTGTAGCCGGTACCAGACATTTTTTCGCAAATAACACTGTAAAAGGACGTAGTCTGTTTGCAGCTAGTTACAGAGATCTTTAGCATCTTTGTATTTAGAATGACTCCCAAAATTTGAAACGAGACTGGATTTGTTTGATTTTAAAACATGTGGTTGTGGAATTCTGGCGCTGATCTATTTTGAAACCTGGAACTTTTCAGTTCCGTTCACCAGAGTGAAGAGTGCCACCTCTATTAGCCAAATAACTGAGTCTAAATCCACTTTGCATTTCATGTTGCAACAGAATTGAGGGTTTGAAAATCCATTTGGTGTTGCTCTTGTTTTCCCATGATTATTTAGGAGCCCTGAAATCTTACCTGAGGGAGCTGCCTGAACCTCTGATGACCTACCAGCTGTATGAAGAGTGGATCCAAGCCTCCAGGTAAAGCACATTCACATATAATACATCAAAGTCCATCACTTCAGGGCTTTTGTATCATCAAACCTTGAACAATCTTGCATGACTAATTAAGGTATGAGCATAAAACCGTATTAGCAAACAAACAATAAATAGCAGGGAGGGGTGAGAAGTGAGAAACTTGAGGTTTTATTTTAGCCCAGCCTGACCAAATGACTTCATTTGAAGAGCAACTAATTTAGTAATTCTTTCTCGGTCGTAATTTATCGAAACCAACAACCAGGCATTTAAATGCTTTAATTCAAGATATAGCACCATTCAGAAATAATACTTTTGTGTAAACCATTATACATTTTGTCTTTCAGGACACTTTGATTTAATAGGAAGCTCTGAAGAGCAGCATTTATTTGTTTTGTAGCATTGTAAAAGTCTTCACTGTCACTTTTGAGCAGTTTTGCTAAATAAAAACGTATTAATAAAAAAAAAAATAGATAAAGATTTCACTCGGTTTAATGCAAGATACAACCCAAAATGAAAAAAATATATATATTCACATAAAATTCTTGCTTTGTCGTCAGATTTGATCCCTGCTGTGAATATTCCAGTGTTTTGATTTCTACAACAAAATATGTGACAGCACTAGTATAAATACACTGAAGTTCCATTCAAATAACTCAAAAGGCTTTACATTATATCAGTTGGATATTTTGTGAGGACTGCTATATTTCATATATTTGACATCTTGGCCACTAAACTAAAATGCTGCCTGAGGAAACGTCTCAGTATTACATGCTAAATAGGTGATGACATATCCATTTGTGATTGTATCCCATATAATGAGTCATCTCTGGAGCTGTGATCATGTGTAACAGTCATTGAAGGTGGAGCGTCGAAAGAGCTGATGTCAGCGCTCATAAGCTCATGTGTTTGAGCTCTCCGTTACACTGATCTGTGTGTGTGTGTAGATACAGCAGAAGTGTTTACTCTCTGTTTTCCTCTTGTTTTCTCTGTTCTGCAGCGTCTCTGATCCTGATAAGAGGCTTCAGGCGCTGTGGGTGGTGTGTGACATGTTACCAAAAGCGCATAAGAACAACTTTAGGTCAGCTTGTTACTACTACACTAAGCTTTCAGCATTGACTTGGAATGACTCTTGTGATCGTAACACGCTAATCTGCGTCTGTGAAGGTACCTGGTGAAGTTTCTTGCAAAGCTTGCTCTGGAAAGTGACGTAAATAAGATGACCGCGAGCAACATCGCCATCGTACTGGGACCCAATTTACTGTGGGCCAAGACAGAGGGGTGAGACACAAACCCAAGAGCAATCCACTCACATTACAATTTACATTATGATTGTCCTAGTTTCTGTTTCTTGTGAAATGGTTTGATATGTTACAGTTTTGTTGTTCTTCTAGGAGCCTGGCTGAGATGGCAGCTACTACCTCCGTCCATGTGGTGTCTATAATAGAGCTGATAATCAACCATGCTAGCTGGTTCTTCCCTGAAGGTAAGACTACCATGGAGAAAACCTAGTGAGCTTTAACTGTCTAGATAGGCAGACAGACGCCTGACATCCTAAATGTGATGCTCAGGAGAAGTGCACTGGAGATTTAGGGTCATAATGCTCATAGCTGAATATGCTGCTTGCTGTTTCTGCCTTTTACAGCTCGGAAATTTCAAGCATGGAATTTCCAGCTCCCTCCTTGGAAAAGAAGTCAGACTTGAAAATGCAGTTGTAAATAACCATGTTTATAATCATATACCTGCACAACAGATGCAGCGAAGTACAATTTTACATTCATGAGCATTGGACGGTTGCAAAGCTAAGAACTTGTTAATAAATATTAAATTTAGTTTGAACTATTTTTATCAATACTTTTCAGAAACGGTATAAAATCTATTGATATTCAACCAAAGCTTCACTTCATCTTCCATCTAGATTTTTTTTTGTATTTAAAGTATTTATTTTTAGTATTTTAACTAGAGATCAACCGATATGGGTTTTTCTATAGCCGATGCCGATGTTTAGAGGTCAGGGTCAGCCAATGGCCGATATGTGCTGCCGATTTTTAGGGCCGATATCTTGAAGTTTTCCCCTTGATTTGCATGCTAAAATGTCACACTAATAATAAGTGGATCCACAACAATTTTTTTCTAAACTTATCATTTATTGAGCACTGGCTTGAACCATCTCTCGAATCTTAATTTAGTGCACTGCAATCGCACTAAATTTATCCAAAGTTAACCAAACAAATCAATAAACTGACCAAGTATTAAATATCAATTCAGTCAATCATCAGTCAATCATTTACATAAAAGTTTTAGAGCATTTATCAAGTAGAATTTTTCAAGTTTGTTGGAACATAAATGTAAACTTAAATATACATTTAAATAAATACAATTTTAGAAATAAAAATCAATTAAACTGAAAAATATAAAAAAATAATATAGAAAAATAAATAACAGTAGTGCTGCAAAGAGACTAGCAACTAGCAACATTTGTGTTTGGTGTAAATGACACAGAACATCTAAAGTGCATTCTAATTTCAAACTTACATCGCAGTCTGTTCATTATTAAAATAAAGTACGGTCAACCAAACATTTAAAAGGTTACACTGGTCAGTTTAAATTGACCGTAGTATACCGGTCCACTCTGCTGTTATGCCAAGGACGTTTTGCTCATGTGAAGAGGATGTTCCGTCTAGTTTACATTTAAAAAAAAAAAAAAAATTATAGTTTAACATTCAGATACATTGCAAATATGGAAACATTTGGATATGTGCAGAACGAGACGTGAGCAATAACCTCCAAATACATCTAACCAAACCCGCGCTCGCTCGTCCTCGTATGGATCGGAGCATTTTTCGGATTAGCAAAAAAAAAAAAAAAAAAAGGCCAAGACAAATAAACATACGTTTTGTCTTTTTTTTTTATTAACATTAAATTATTAAATTAAAATATATGAAATCAACTTAGTGCACATGGCATAATATCTTCTTTTTAACATAATAATAAGGACTTCTCATCTTCCAGTCTGCTGTGATGAGCAGTGATCGTCACATATCTCTCCGTCCCCCTGGACGTCCACCCGTCTGTGGTGAGCGCAACAGAGGATGCTCGGGATAGTTCATCCACAACTTTTTTCTTCTCCTGTTCATAAAGATCTGGCACAATCTTTTCACTCTAACCTCTTTCCTTCATCATTATATCTGACAGGGAAGCCAAAATGCGCGGGGCGTTCAAGCTCCTCCGCTCGGCATTATCACTGAACAGTGTGGACTGAACATGCGCAACCTTTTTTTTTTTTTTTTATAAATCAATCCCCGGGTCACGTGTGTGCCGAACCGAAGATATTGATCCAAACGGATCAATGATCAATGATGATCCGTTGCACCACTACTATAGTGTCATTTGAAAACATTGCAGTTGCATTTTAAAATACAACAATGAGCACCATGAAACCATTGAAAGAGGTTCCCTGTTTTCTCCTTGACGGGAAACGGTCAACAAAGTAAAATAATCTTAAACGTATGATGCGCTCTCTTCATTTTATTAAATGATCATAATCACATTTATTCATTTTACAGTCCTGCTACTAGCATCTTATTCAGACCAAAACCCCTTTAATTTGGGTGAGAAAGCTTTATTTCCAAGTGGCTTTTGCACATAATAATAATACTGCTGCAGATGCATTTTGCAGCATTAAGGTTATTACTTGGTCGTTAATTTAAACGACGATCGATGATGGAAATTATGAAATACTGACATCCCTAAATACAAATGACTTGGATGGAAAAATGGTTATTGTCTGCATCAAACCATGCTTCCGACCACATGTTATTCACCGTTCTGGGCAGCTCCAGGACAGCTGTCTCTCCGAGCGTGGTGCTGTCTGTGAGCGGGGCGGAGTAACAGAGCTCTCAATCACGCTGCAGTGTTTGTTAGAGCTGCAAACTTCTCCACCCCATTTACAGAGTGAAATTCTCTGACTACCTTTATCTCCCAGGGCAGTTGTTGAATCTTCAAAAAGTTTTGTCTTGGGGTGCTTCACATGCAGTGGCAGCAGCAGCACTTTCCACCGCGCCAATAACGGGGCTGCCCGCCGACGTGCCTGACTTTAAATCGACGCTTCTAAACACGGATATCAGCCGATGCCGATATATTAAAAAATTACAAATATCGGTCCGATATATCGGCCGAACAATATATCAGTCGACCTATAATTTTAACTTTTATTTTTGGTTTCATTTAAAAAAAAATGTAAGTTTTTATTTTTATTTTTTTAAATGCATGAATTAAGCAAACAATTTTATCCAAAACGACTTTGGATATATGTGTTTATATGTCTGTTTATATTTGACTGTATAATAAAACATGGAATAGCAATATTCAGTACCAGGTTTATTACCAAAAATGTTTGTGTTTTTGTCATTTTTATTAATTTTTAATGTTATTATCATATAGCTTCGTTATTATTATCTTTTTTTTTCAGTTGTAATGTAGTCATTTTATTACTTTCAGTACATACTTATTTTAGTTTTTTGCCAGCATTTTTTTTTTTTAGCTTTTGGAGTTAAATTTGTTTTAAGTTGTTTGAGCTTTTTAATTTTATTTAATAAATTTTTTATTTTATTTTATTTTATCAGCTTTAATCCAGTTGCATGCAAATAATTTGCAATAGTTTCAGAATTAATTTTAGTTAACTGTAACAACACTGCATGGAATTACATTATCCATAAAAGATGCAAGCAGTACTGCTTCAGATTGGATCAAAGAGAAGCAGCAATATTTGTGCTGGAAATATGTCTGTAAATGTTGGATTGTTTAGAAATTGGAACTAACCTTGTCTTTATTTAAGATCAGTTGGCTTTTACTCAGTCATGGCTGTGTCTTAATATCTCTGCTCTTTGGCTCTTCAGATGTGGACTTCAATGTCTCAGGCATGTTTGCTTTGCCTGGGTGCCCGGGGACCCCTGACTTAGAAGCCGGGACCATAGACAGGAGACGCCCTAGCAGCCAGGGGTCGCTCGATTCTGACACAGCCCGCAAAGACAGGTACAAGTCTCATCCCCGCGTTTACAGACATGACTCCAACTCCACAGTAGTGTCTGCGTCCTATGTAGTGGCCAGTGAGTCGGTCACAGTCAAAGCAGACAGTCTGAGACCAGAGCTGGGGGCTGTTTAGATTGTATTCATTCCATATGACAACATGCAATTCTCTCAGCCATGTTTGTTTGTGGTTTTGCTTCATTTTTCTTTAGATTTTCTGTTTGGCTTTTTTTTTTTTGCTTTTTGTTTTACTTTGTTTATTGTCAACCGTTGCTTATTGTATGCTTTCTGAAATAAATAAACTTTATGCTCCTAGCTATGTATAAAGACATTATTGCTATATTTCATGATTATGAATTGGGTGCCAAATTCAGGTTATTGACTTGCATTTCAAAAGCGCTAATGCAGCATTAAAAGGAATGAATAATTTGTATTGTAGTAAATGCAGTTCTAGTTTCTATAACTCCAGCTCTAGTTATTCAGGGAGTAAAAGCAGGAAGTGTTCAGTCCCGTCGTGTTGGTTTGGTATGTTCAGAATGAGTCACTCCCGCAGGCCATCATACCAAACACTCAGAGCTGGAAAAGGGGAACGTTTCTGTGCCTCTGGTACGGGAGAGTCCTTCAGCTGAAGTAATGCCAGTGTTAATTTACTAGTTTTTATATTAGTGCTGTCAAACGATTAATTGCATCTAAAATAAAAATTGTTTACATAATATATGTGTGTATACTGTGTGTATTATATCATATACACAAACACATGTATGTATATATTTAAGAAAAATGTTTATATATGATATATATTTATATATATAATATAAAATAAGAATATAAATGTCGATACATGTAAATATTTTCAAAATATATACTGTATGTGTGTATTTATGTATACATAATATACACAGTACACACTCACATATTATGTAAAAAAATATTAAATTTTATTTGACAGCACTAATATATATATACATATACAGAATTGTATACATATATGTATAGTAGTTTTTATTCATATTTTAATAAGCTTTTATTTTTTACATTTTCATTTAAGTTTTAGTTGATGTTTTAGCAATTTTTTCAGTTATGTATTTTGCAAATGCTATTATCCAAAGCAACAAAGCAATTTGTCAGCTTTCATAATATACAATACTAACTTAAAAAAAGTGAAATGTTTTAAAATAATAACTGAAACTTTTTTATGTTTAAGATTTACACCTAATATATTATTCTACACGTTATATATGTATATATTATACTTATGATAGATAGATAGATAGATAGATAGATAGCTAGCTTTATTTTAAGTAAAAACAAATGTTAATAGTTTTAGTTAACAATATAACCACTGATTAATTCTACATTAATGAATGAATACTTCATTCAATACTTTTTTACTATTGGACAATGCTTAGCATACATAAAAATGTTCGAAGTTTGCAATTGCATTTAGTGGCAAAATATAAAATCAAAAAAATTTAAACGTATGTAAATTTATAGTATAAGTATCTTTTAATTTGGTGATGCAACATTCAGTTGTATAGAGTGCACTATACTAGAAATGTACTGCCTGTTATTAATAGCAGCCATCACGAGTCTCAGAGCAGCACACAGTAGCGGCGATCCTTAATAAATTAGCATTTTTTAAAGAAATGCTTGAGTGAATAATGTATGAATTTTGTTTCTGTGGCGTAACTATATAACTTGTCACACACAAACACACACACACACACACACATATATATATATATATAATTTTTAATATGTTGAAAATGTTTTTATGCTGAATTCTTAAATTCTACAACCCATTTGAAATCTCATCCGTTCCCAACAAATCCCTCTGGTTGCTGGATGTCCCAGTGGTCAGGTGGTGGTCCTGTCCTTCTCCTCCTTCCCTTCTGTGGAGACTAATACCCCACTGTCACTCTCTGGTGTGAGTGTTTCATGCTGTCTCCCCTCTTCCTTGTAGCCCTGCTAACAAACAGCCGGAAATCGTCCCTCGTAGAGCTGGCACAGTAAATAAAAAGCAGCACTCCACGCCTACCTTCCAGCCCCCTCTGCCTCCCATTGACGACGGGGGGGTTCCCGTGTTTGAGCCCTCCCCTCGGTCGCCCACTGGCAGGGGTCTGGAGGCTGGGCAGGCGGGAGCTGTGCTTCCTCAGACCCTTCAGCCTTTAGTTCAGCAGACTGTGGAGAACAGGTAAGGATTGGTGCGACCGCAAAAAACCTCACCTCGCCGACCGCTGCCAGATGTCAGGAGTTGGCCGCTGAAATCTGTGTCGTGTGCACATCGTTTTGTGCCATTCTGTTGATTATTGCTTCAAAGCACTGCTTTAAAATCAGTCGAATGGTTAACAATTGGGTGCAATCGCAGAGTAAGGCTATAAACCTTTCAGGAGAACCTTGTATGGCAAAATTCAAATGCCGCCATTTGTTGCTGTGTTATGTACCTCGTCGTCTTGTGCCATTCTCAAGTTGTTTTTGCTTCAAAACACTTTTGAAATCAGAAAATGATCACCACAAAGATATAAGCTACTACCATTGTACCCTTGATCTAGACATGCTCATTGCTAAAATTCACAGTTTCCGGGACACATTTAATATGAGTAAACCCCCCTTCTCTCTATATATATAGGATTAATTCAGGATAATTGGGACATTTTTTCCCCTGTTGTTATAATGGCAATAAAAAAAGTGTTCCAATTTACCTGAATTCAGTTCTTATATATACATAATATATGTGTACAAAAATATTTAACTGAAAATGTAGGACAAAAAAAAAAAAAAAAGTAAATAATGAAAAGTTTTAAACATTGATGAATAATTTTTTATTTTGAGTTTTTGCATGCTGGTATTGTGTGTAGGATTTAAATAAATCAAAATAAATAAAAAATAAAATAGAGTTTATTATTAAAAGTTAATCATGATGTTATAATTTGTTTTGTTCTGTTTTGTAAAGACTATTCGGAAATCATAAATCATTAGATTAATCCCAATTATTTGTGTGTGTGTGTATATATATTTATATATATATATTTTTTTTATTATGGACAGTTTCATGTATTTCTTTTGTCTTTTACACATCTTTTTTTTTTTAGGGAGGCCATTGTAAAGCGCTTTTGATAAAAAATAAAAAAATAAATAAAAATTAAAAACCTTGGCCAATATGATAAAGACAAGTCTCCCAACCTGTTTTCTCTTTTTTTGATTTATTCAATCGGGAAGATTGAAGCAAACGCCACTCAAATCTCAAGTTAAGGATAGTTTGTCAAATTACTATCAAATTACTAAAAATGACTAAAATTGATTTATCCCGATCAGGGCCAAAGTCTTTCTAGTGTCTCTGTTCTGTAGAATATTCTCTGATGCTTGAACTTGTGTGTCCTGCCTTGTCTTTCTCTATTGCTTGTTCTTTCTTTAGTGAAGAAGATGCACTGCATGCGGAATAAAAAACTGCTAACTTTGCTAACTGTTTTTCCTTAAAGGGTTAGTTCACCCAAAAATGAAAAAGTGTTTTACTCTCCCCTGAGGCATCCTAGGTGTATATGACTTTCGTTTTTCAGACAAATCGGATTTATATAAAATTTTTTTTTTTGATCTTTCAAGCTCTGTCTTTGCGATCAACGGGTGTTGCATTGCTTCAGTCCAAAAGAAGTTAAATAAAAAGTGCTCATCCATAAAAGAAAGTGTCTTTTAGGCAAGCCGTGCCACTCTGCCGCCATCTTGGCAAAATAAGGTTTAAAACACCTTCTTCCCCTCAGGTTATACCCTTACTATGCATGCGCAAGGGATCCTCAACTGTGCGCATGCGTCAGTGGAACCAGACGATAGGCTTAAATGTTCCCCGGCTTGACTGTTAAAAGCAGATGATTGGCTCTCCAGCGGGAGGGGCGGGACATGTGAACACAACCGCCATCTTTGCCGTTACGGGTTTTCCTTATATAGTTGTGTTGAGGATTGAGGAAGTGGCATGTCTCTTATAAATTGTCTCTGATTAAAGTGAATATTACGTCTTGAATATGGATATGTTTCTTACAAAAATGCATCGAGTCACTACAGGAGGACTTAGTTCACCCCCCAGAGTCATGTGAGACACTTTTTGTTATGGAAGGCTGCTTTTTATTTAACTTCTTTCGGACTGAAGCAATGCAACACCCGCTGACCGCAACAATGTAGCTTGAAACATCAAAGACAATTTTTTATTTAACTCCGACTGGATTTGTTTGAAAAACGAAAGTCAAATACACCTGGGATGCCTCAGGGGTGAGTAAGACACAGTCTAATTTTCATTTTTGGGTGAAAAATGAAAGGCATGCACTACATATCTGTATTAACTTTTCAGTGCAAGTCATTAACTCAACTTGGACCACTACATTTTAACGTCCCTGCATGTGAACTGACCTGTGTGTACGTCCTGCAGTGTGATCCCATGAAAGAAGTTGCCTGCTCTCCTTCTCTCCCCAGTAACATCGCCCGAGATCCTGTATCCACACCCCCTGCCATGAGGAACGGCCCGGGAGCTGTGAGTGGGACGCCCGCTCCGCTGACTGTAGGGACCCCTACCTCAGGTCCTAAGGGCCCCAGTCCATTCTTGGGCCGCAGAGGTCAGAACTTACTGTCTTTCCTCATATCTTTATTCAGATCTATTAGGGATGTGCAATATATTGGTTATCATATTCAAGTTTTTTTTAATAGTTATCTATCAATGTAGAGTACACTTCCATTTAAAAGTAAAAGAAATCAACAGTTTATTTCAGCAAGGATGGTTTACACTGATCATTATGTAAATAAAATAAATATGAAATGTAGAAAACCGCAATATTAAGCAGCACAGCTGATTTCATCCTTGATAATAATAAGAAAAGTTTCTTGAGCATTAAATAGAGAGTGTTTTCTGAAGATCATGTGACACTGAAGACTGCAGTAATGATGCTGAAAATTCAGCTTTGCATCACAGGAAGAAATTACACCCTATAATATATTCAAATAGAAAACAGTTCATTTAAAGTTTAATAATATTAAACAAGATTACAGTTTTTACTCTATTTTCGATATAACAAATTGAGCCTTGGTGAGCATAAGAGATCTTTATCAGAAAAAGAAAAAATTATCTTAAACAATACTGTGTATATATTGTATATTATATATTTTTTTATGTATATATTCAATTTTGCATGCTTATTTCCTAAATTTTTACATTTACTTTTACTAACTTAATCTTTAAAATAAAGCCCCTTGAAGCCATGGTGTAAAAAACCCCCTTACCTGTTATAAATTCACTGTAAATCACAGCTTCACGGGGCTTATTGCTTTTATTAAACGGTTATTCCATATACGTAGTAAGGTTTCACCAAATAAAACAGAGCAAATAAAGTGTAATGATATTAATAAAAACAGTATTCTTCCGCCAAACAATGTAGTTCCTCGAAAACAGTTGTGGTTCCAACAAAGTGGATGCCTAGTAACACACAAATGTAAACAAAGGTGTATGTTTGTAGAGTAATGTACAACCGCTTTGAATGCGGCTCAACCAATCAGAATCAAGGACCGGAACGATCCATTTTATAATAATAGTTAGAAAAACTGCTACATTTAATCATTAGCAAGTCTCGAAATTAATATTCATTTTTATACTGTAGCTATTTTTTATTTAGACATTTTTTCAGCTATAATTAATTGGAGGCAAATTATTTAAAATAATCAGTGCATCCTTAAAGGGAAAGTACACCCAAAAATGAGAATTCTTTAATTAGTTACTCACTTTCATGTTGTTCCCAACCCATAAGACCTTCGTTCATCTTCTGAACACTAATTAAGATGTTTTTGACGAAATATAAGAGCTTTCTGACAGCAACACAACTGACATGCTAAAGACCCAGAAACATAGTTAGGACCTCGTTAAAATAGTCCGTGTGACATCAGTGCTTCAACGAATAAAACATCTTAATTTGTGTTCTGAAGATGATTGAAGGTCTTACATGTTTGGAACAACATGAAGGTGAGGAATTAATGACATTAATGACATGTCTGGACCGTTTGGTTTCAGGTACAAAGAAACAAGCGCCAGCACCTCCCAGACAGAGCGTAAAAGCAGCTCCTAACCAGCCCACACCAAACCAGCCGTCAGCCCCGAGCACCCCTCAGTCTCTCCTCGCACCCCGCCGCAGCATTCAGACCCTCATCCAGGCCCCCAGCCACCCTCCTCCTCAGCCTCCTTCCCAGCCTCCCCCCCAGAGCACAGAAGAAGCCGAACCGTCCCTAACCCGAACACCCACCCCTCCCGGTACACCTCCTCACGACAGCTCCCAGCTGCGCCCCAGGCCCACCCCTCGAGCACGACCCAAACCCGCCGGCCCGCCACCACCACAACCAACTAGTGACGGCTCCAACGGTGTCTGTGTTTCTGGATCCAAGATTATCTCCGGTAAGACCAATCATGACAAAACTCCAACAACATGCTCACATTTCACACACACACACAAAGAATAAGAATAATAATTAAAACAATTATAAATATTTGTGTTCTTTTAGAATAAATTTATACAATTGTTTAGAATTATAATTATTTAATGCTAAAAAAAATACAACATATGAGCAAAACATTGCACATTGTGTAGCCAATATAATTATAAATATATATAAATGTATAATTCAATACTTATATATATATATATATATATATATATATATATATATATATATATATATATATATATATATATATATATATATATATATATATACAAATATTATAATAAATCTGAAATTATATTTCTAGAAAATACAAATATAGCATATGACCAGATTGCAAGCTGTATGACATTGTGTGTCTTTTTTCTTTATTAATACAAATAGAAACGAAATATGGAAAATCAAAAGAAAATAGCACATTTAACTTTTCCTGAGGGCAAATGCACGCAACTACAGAAATGGAGTTGTCTGTACAAACCTGATGGGAACGTCAAGCACTCAATGGATGGCATTTGCACTCTTTTTGATTGTTTGATTATGATGCATTTCTACAGCTCCATCAGCTCTAGTATGGAAACACACTCATCTAGAGTCTGTGTAAACGGCAGGTGTTCAGTGTCAGTCCATTGTGTACCTCATTAATAGCTCATTATTGAGACGAAAGCCCCTGTCAAACAACTCTCCCGAGGGAGCGTTTGAATCCATTAAGCTTGGTTCACATGACAAACTAAAAGCTACTAAAAGACTAAAAGCTTCATAAGGTTTAAAAAATATATTAATAATTACATTTATATATCATATAATAATTAATTGTATTATTAATGAAGGGTAATTAAATAGAAGTTAAGCTGTATAGACAGAATCCATGGAATGTAGAAAATACCTCTGAATTATAAAATGAAAAATATTTTTAATACAAAACTAATAATAATTTAATTTCTATTTATAATAATAAAAACAACAATAAATATGAAAAGAAGCGTTCCAGGTTAAATAGAAGTTAAGCTCTATGGACGGCATTCATGGCATGTAGAAAATACCTATCTATTATAAAATGGAAATAATTTTAAATAAATGAAAAAAAAGGGAATTTTAATTATATAAATTTATGTTTAAATAATAAAAAAATGAATACAATTAAATATGAGAAGGAATGTTACAGCTTACATTAAATTAAAAGTTAAATTCTGTGGACAGCATCATAGCATGTCGAATATACCTCTGAAATATAAAATAGAAGTAATTGTGTATAAATGATAAAAAACATCTTATATTATTTATTTGAAACAAAATAATGTTTTGTTTCAAATAAATAATACAATTAAATATGAAAAGGAATGTTCCACGGACAGCATCCATGACATGTAGGAAATACAGATGAATTATAAAATGGAAAAATTGTAAATAAAAGCAATAATAATAACAAAGAAATGCACTTACAATGATAGCCTCTAAAGTAATCATAGTAAATGTATAACTAAACAATTTTTTAGTTTTTGCAAGTTAAGAAACGAGTTAACATATTTTTTTTGTGATTGTCACAGATGTTGTCAGTTGAGCTTTACTCGCACTGACCCTGAAACATTCCTTCCTTGACTGTCATGTCATGGATATAATATTAATGTTTACATTTGTATCTTTTATTTGGCTTCAATATTTTGCATAAAAATCTCAGATGATTAATTCTTCTGTTTGTCCTTCTGAAACACACTCTCAGAAAAAAAGATACAAATGCTGTCACTGGGTCGGTACCTTTTCAAAAGGCACACCTTTGTACCTAACGTCTACATATTGGTACCTTAAAGACACAAAAGTGGACCTTTGGAAAAGGGTACTGCCCCAGTGACAGCATTTGTACAGAACATTGTTGAAGTTGAACAGAAACGTATCCAAAGAAGAAAAAAAGTCTTTGAATTCTATTCTTGGAAAACGGAATCTTCCGTGACAGTTAATTATCATAATTTATTATTATTTATCATGGCTTTCAGCACCGTTGTGATGTTTATTTGTCCCTGGCATCCATTATTTCAACTCCGAACTGAACATAGGTCTTCTGTTTAGTGTTTAATACCGAAATTGACTTTCAGCCACACACACACACACACACACACACACACACATCTTTATGTCTGGATTTCACATTTCTCGCTCATAACATGAATTGTCATCATTGGCCTGGCTGTAGGATGTGTCGTGTGTAATAATCTGTGTGGTAAGTGTGGGTCAGTGAAAGCACGAGCTGCAGTAGACGGATCTGTTTCCAGCGGTTGTGGAAACATCAGCAGCTGCCAGGAGTCCTTCAGTGTTTGGGCCGAGGTTCAGACGCTCTCCTGCTTCACCGCACACCGCATCTGCATGAGAGAGAGCTGCGAAGCTGCCACGTTTAATGACACTACCACCACCGTGATTAATGCCCCAAGCATTGTTTAACGAAATCACCACTTTCAGTGTTTAATGACACTCTTTTTGGTGGTTCATTGCCATCAGAACTTCATCCGAAAAGCCAACATGAAATCAAAACTCACCCTGTTTTACTTTCCTAACACACATTCCTGATACTATTGTGCACAGTTCATTAGCACACATGTTGATCTGAAGAAAAATACACTTCATGCATCGCTTGAAGTTGAAGATGTTCACCATTTATTTGATATTTTTTTAATAGAGCAATGAAATTAAACTGTAATAATATTTAGCAATTTCACTGTATTTTTAATCAAAGACGTTCAACCAAACGCTCCAAACGTTCAACCACTGGTGGTTGTAATCTCATATAATCCAGTTGATATATTATGGAAGTAAAATGGGTTGCAGAAGATGTTTCATGTCGACTTTAAAAGGCTGAGATGTGATTAGACTGGCTTTCTGTAAGTCCACGGCCGTCTGAATCGTGATTGGCTTCACTGTGCTGGAGGTTGGTCGTCGTGGTCATCAGTGTTTGATCTCTTGAACATGTTGTGTCGTTGTTGCACTGTTACAGATGTGTGATCTTCTGCCTGTGAGATGTGGTGTGAGTGGCAGGCGATGGTAAGAACTCTGGGTGTATCAGTCGCTGTGTGTCTGAATGCTTTCTCTGCCTGTTTAACCCGACTAACAGCAACTCAACCTGCATGACAAGCTGCCTGACCAGTGGCTCTGTGGCATGTCTTAGGAGAAAATACCAGCACATGCTTTATGCAACTAAACATACAGTAACTCTTTACCCATGAACCTCAGCTGCTTCTGCAGGGTGAATGTTAGCTGTGCCACAGACACTGTGTTATTTAACATTATTGATTATTTTACATTTGATTTATGCTACAGTTTTAAAAGTTTGGGGTCAGATTATAATTTTTTTTTTTATAATTAATAATCCTATTTAGCAAGGATAAAATAAATTGATCAAAAATGACAATACTTTTATAATGTGACTACTTTATACTTGCTATTCCTCAAACAATCTTAAAAAAAGACAACTTCATTCATTAAAAAATCTTACTGACCCCAAACTTTTGAACAGCTGTGTACATTTTATCATGTTTAGATATTGATATCATATTAGTATTGTTGTTGGTTTATATGTGTCGCTAAACTACATTATTTTCATTATTTCATCATTTAAATAAAATAATACTAATACTGGATATCATCCAAGTGCATCTTGTTATAAATGATACATTCTTGATTTGCCAAGGTCAGTTTTTTGGGAGGTTTAATTTCGGTGGAAATATGATCAAATGTTTTCTTTGAAGTATCCTGACTGTGCATTCTGATTGCACAGATGAAGATGAAGATGGAGATGGAGATGGAGATGGAGAGGAGAGATCTTTGACGGGACCAGGGCTGGATCTGGTACCGGAGCTTGAGGAGGATGAAACCACAGGAACGCTCACAGAAGATGAACACCAATCAGTAAGCACCGCCCTGTGAGGTGGGCGGAGTCCAGTCGTCACACAGACAATGGAAAGCTATGTTCCTAATAGAATACTAGCATACTTACTGCACAGTGTATTCTTACTATTGTTATCGAGGATGACATCAGTTACCTTATGAATAAATATAGGTATTAAGCATTCAGATTTAAGTAAAAAATATATATATATATATATGATCAAATGAGTCATCAAAGTTGCTTCAAACGTCACACTGGAGATGGAAGGTCAAGTCAATGCATTGCCTTGTGGGATATGGTACCCAGCACAGTGTGCATTTATAGTAGGTCATCTGGGTATTCAAAGCCTACAGAAAATAGTAGATACATACAGCACAAATAGTATGATAGTATGCTATTCTGAACATAGCTATTCACTTTGACCCCTATAGAGATCTCCCACTGTCCTCACAATGCTGGCACATTGTAACTATATACCAGGAAAACAAAACAGTCTGCACATTAACATGCTATACATTCTTGATTTCATCCAAAAATAGCATAAAGCTAGTTCGGGTTTTAATCAAGTATGAATGTCTTTCAATTTAGTGATTTTCTGCATAACAAGGGTTTTTATATGTGCCTTGAAAAAAAACTGATGTCTCACACAATTCGCCTCATGTTTTTGTTGGTTATCATGGTGAATGTCTTTTTTTTCCACATTTATTTGAATCATTCCTTTTTTTTTCTTTCAATACTTTCGTTTTTTGAAGATTTCACAAAAATTGTGTTTAACAAAAAAAAAAAAAAAAAAAAAAGCTTAAGAAACATAATGGTTATACAGGTACAGTTGATTTAATAAATGAATATGATTTGTATTTTTAAGTATTTTTCCTGGGGTGCAATACTGACTGCAATGTAGTGTTATGACATGACAGTCATTTTTGTATTAGTTTAGTAGTTTTTAACAATTGTAACTGTCTTTTACAGGGTTTACTTTAGTGGTGTATATACTAAATAAACCCTGCGTGTACTATTATGAAATACTTTATTCTCCAAAATGACCAAAGATGCTTTTTTATATATATAAAAAAGCGTATGATCCTGTGTCAGAGCTTTAGGGGGGGTTATTTCATGTTGGATGCAATGCAAAAACAGCACTGACAACATAAATGTGAATGAAAGGGTTAATGGATCAGTCAAGCTCAGGAACCGTCAGCTAGAAAGCCAAAGTCATTTAGTCTTTTCAAGAGTGAGTATGTGTCTTTATTTCTGTGGATATGTTATCTTTAATTGGCTCTTAATTGTACATATTGATTTTTATTTCGGTTTCATCCCCTTTTGTACATCTGTGTGCACATTCCCTCCATCTGAATTCTACTTCATGTTCTCCAGTGCCTCCAGTGAATAAATGTTGGTACACATTCAGTTTTTCAACACAGCAACTGTTTTCTGATTATATATCTAATAAAATGCTTACAGAAATCAAAACCAGTTGTTTTTTGAAATACGGCTTAAGTTGCAGAAACAACAGGGACAAATTGTTGAAGTGTTGGTTGCAAAAAAGAAACAACTGATTTATGATGATATATTATAAATAAGAATATTGGTTTATTATTAAGTACATACTGCGTGGAGATTTTCTTTCACTGCAGTCACAATAAACAATACATTATAAAGGACAAGTGACTGTGGCCAGTAAGCGAAGAGAAACACGGCCACTGATAGACAGACAGACGATGAGCTTGGTGTTTACCAGGTGTCTTATACAGGGGTCTTCCTCTCCTCTCTGCTTCTCCATTCCACAGATCCAGAACAGATTTAAGTTTAGATGAACCCGCATTGCTGGACGCACAACTACTGGAGTCTGCTGACAAATAATGCATTCAGAATTACATGAAAACAAGTATTATCTACATGAATATAATTAGGAGATTTAGTGCATTTTATCTAAATCAATGATGCTCAGATATTAATTGTGATGTAGATATTTAAGTAATTCTTAGAGTCATTGTATGCTTACAAATAATTCTGTTCCTCCATTTTTTTTTTCTTTTTTCTTTCACCTCATTTAAAAACATTGAAAAATATGAAATGACTTTGTCTCCCTCTGCTGGAAAACTGGACTATCTAAGAAATAGAGCGGGATAAATTATACAATTTACAACATCATTTATCTGTGCCTGCGTATGGAGTGGTCAAAGTACCCTCTTTTGAAGGATATGCATTATTTTCCATGTCTTTTGAGTATTGTGGGTCATCCTCGATCGTCTGGAAAACTGAAACCACAACCGCTTTCTGTCACAGGATCGTGTGTGTACCACGTCAAACGACTGATCTGGAAAATACCAAATCATTTATATGAGTTTATTTCACAAATTAAACAGATAATTCACCCAATAATTGTAATTCTGGAAAATGCCTGTAACCAATTATTTGAAGGTAGCCGATGATTCCTATGATACTTTTTCTCCATACTACAGTATGGAAGCCAGAAATGTTTTCTAATCTGGGGTGCGTTTTCCTAAAAGCATAGTTGCTAACCTGTTAGCACCTTGGTTGGCAATGGGAAATTGTATTGCAACCAACAAAGTTGCTAACTTAGTTACAGCCTACCACCATGCCCACTATCAGACTCCAGAATGCACCCAACACAACAGAAAAATGAATGAGAATGACTGATTACCAAGTGTCATAAATCGCATTCTTATGCACTATTCTGTGCCATTTTGTAGTATAAATAAGTAGTGTATTCAAACTAAAATTTCCACAAAAAAAGGTCACCTCAAATACTCTGATGATGATAGATTGGATGTAGATGAAGAGCTGCCCTCCCTGGCTGGCCTGAACCAGAGGAATCCACAGCACTGACACCAACACACACACACACACAGCTGAAACAGTCCAGCTTTACAAGAGCACAACAATTTAGCATTTGCAGTCGTAGAATGACAAAATTAGGTTGATTTACCAGAAACAAACGCTCACCAACAAAAGAAGGATTTTATTTGTTCTAGACACCCAACATTGTAAGATGTTGATATTTGGTTGAATATAAGTTCTGACATCCAACCAAATCAACATCTGTCCGATGTTATAGCATTTCTGAGTACTTTTAAATGTAAACAGCCATTCTGTGTCAGGACAATGTCTAATGCCAGTGTCAATTTGATGGAGAACATTGACAAATACTGTTGATGTTGATATTTTTGTTACCAAAATTCTATCTCTTTCAAACATCACATTGACATTAAACATTGACAGTCAATCGTGAGCCTATGGCAATCAAAAACCAACATGCTAAAACATCATAATGTTAATATCCACACAACATTAGATTACAACATCATTAGACACTGATATTTCATTAGTTTTAATTAACCAGGAGTCTGTCCAAATGCAAGTTGATCTAAGTAGGGTTGCAAAGGGATCAAAAACTTTCAGACACTTACTAAAAAAAGTCAAGATTTTCTGAAAGTTTCCAAAAAATACTGTAAAGTCTCGAGAAATTCTGAAATGTTTCCAGAAATGGACCACCTCTTCGCAAGTTTGCAAAGCCAACATAAAATTGAATGTCAACCCAATTTTCATTTCCATCAAAAATGTAACATCTATCCATTAATGGAGGTTGACATCGACCCATCTATAATTTCCAAGTAAACGGTCCAATGTTTGTCTTTCTGGTTACATTTAAATGCAAATAGCCCTTTACAGGATGGAGAAAAAGATGAACTGTCCTTTAAAATCTACGTGATAACAACTTGTTGATGGCATACCTTCCCACAATCAGGAGTTCCCACTCGGAGGCAGTGCGGCAGATGTTTCCTCAAAGGTCTATGGATGAAAATAGTGCTGGAACTGTCAAATATGGAAGTCAGAGAGCAGCCAACACCACAGCCATCATTAAACCCCTCAGACCTCGACAAACACACAAGAAGAGAACGATTCATCACAGACACCTGTTCTAGAAACTGAAAACTAAAGAAAAACAACCTACATATGAGGAAATAATCAAGGAATCTCACTGATACCTGCAGGAGAAGCTCCATTAGCAGTCTGGTTTAAGCAATGTCCCAAGAAGCCCACCGGATTCCCACAAACTGGTTTACACACATTTGGGTCTCCACAGCCTACCTCGTCTACAATTCACAAACACTTTAAGATAACAAATCGTGCTTTTAGATGTTCAGAGGTCTTAAACTTTGGTGTATTTCGGACACACCCAGGGGTAAAGTATCCTGCTGATCACGCCTGGAATCACCATCATGAAGAAGGGCACAACTTAAGAGGTAAGCAGCGAGTAAAGAGCCTCCTTTAGCATGCACAAACCACCTTAACAAAAAAATAATAATAATAAGCTGGTTCTTTACCTGGTCAGAACACCTGAGAATACTTATCCAGGACAACTTGAAATCCGCCAACCTCCAAAACACCTTCACAGCAACATTGAGAAGAGTATATTATTATTGTATTAAAGGCTTCAAGACTTAAATCAATGACTGCCACGGTCACTCACTGAAGCCCATGAGGATAAGGGCTCCGATCTCCATGATGAGAGTCTGAACCGCATCGATGTAGATCTCTGCTGTCAGACCTTCATCATCAGTCAAGAGATGCTTTAGCAGATTATGAGACTTGCTCATATCTGGTTTCATGAGAATAGAGAAGTCCACACTTATCATTCTTGCTGAGAACAGACCTCAGCTATGACTATAACTATAGCTATGACTATAGTTTTAGTAATCATTTCGAATTCTGTGGATGAGAATGTCACAAATATATCACTGTCATAAAGCAGTTGTTTTTCACAGAATTTCTTCCTTACCATCAGAATGATTCTGAAGCTGATATTTCAAGGGGAAAAAAAACGATATATGTTATTTCAGTACACACATTATACCATTGTGACCGAACATAAAACACAATTTTTCACACACTTTTCCCCCCCAAAAAGAAAAAACTAATTATTTATTATTTTAAAGGGTTATTAATGACACATCATTTGGATATTTCCATGCCGGGGAAAACGTTCATACTAATTAATACCCAAGTATATAATACTAAACAACAACATATGTACATATTTTTTTCTTTAAATAGGTAAGTAAAAATGCAACAGCAGCAACCTTAACTAAATCTGAGCATAATTTGTTAATAGTATCCCATTGTTCATTATTAATTCTTCTTACTGATACTAATTAATATTCAGTACTGTTCACACATGCACATTAAATATCATTCAAACCCATCAAAAACAAAACAACAGTGAAAAGTTATCTTTCTCATCCTGCAGAATTGAACAAAGCTGAATCAAAGATCTCAAGAGGAGCAAAATGAAAGACTAGAAACAGACAGGGGTCTTTAACTTAGTAAAAGTCCATTTAAAGAGGGTCTCCAGTGAATGAACCCAGAAGTTTCTCTCAGTAGCGTAGAGATGACCTCTCTCCAGTCAAAGGGATCAAACTCCACTCACTTTCATGTAACACTTCACGCTGGTTAACATGTAAGGGTATTTTATTACCAAAACCATAATGACAACAGAATGTTGCAACATCGCTTATACAGAGTAGAAGCAGCAACATTCATTATACAGGATACATTACAAAAGAAAGGAAAACAAACTAACAAAAATAAATGAACAATAGTAAAAGTCCTGTGCTGCCCTGTAAGAGTTCATAACTTTAGTAGTTTGTGTATTTTTTGCATTTACAATATCACCACCAGATATGAATTCACCTTAATATGGCTCTTTAAGTTCAAGTCGTATGGAAGCATATGGGTAGCATTTTTCAATTTGGGATGTAATATGCAAAATGACAATGCAATATGTAAAATTGCAATGCATTTCTGTATTTACATTTTCCAATACATTTGTGCAACGTTTGGTGCAAAATGAAAATGAAAATTAAATTACATAATTTTCATTTGTCATTTCCTACACCAGTTTTAATATGTAAAATGAATATTAATTTTAACGCTTTATAAGTTGCAAAATGAAAATGAAAATGTATTACAGAAAAGATTATATATGTCTAACATGTTCAAGCAAAATTCATCATTTAAATGCTATTTTTCTTAAATGCATTAACACTCACAGTCAAGACACTTACGATTGCATTTTCATTCAATGACCCGCAATGAATGTAGCAAAATTCAAAGTGCACATTGAAAATGCATTCCGAGCCGATCACGTCTCCGCCCCCTCCCGCCCTGTCAATCACTGCTTGAACAAGGCGGGGCTTACAGAAGGTCAGAGACTCAAATCTCAAGAAGAGGATTCAAGTGAGAGAACATGGACAAGACAGATGGTCCGTGTAAGTTTTGATCATTTCAGTTTATGGCTTCAATATTTCATTCGCACTTGTGAGTGGAGCTGAAACGCTGCTTTCATCTGATTGGTCGAATCGCTCCGCCTTCAGCTCGGTCTTTTTATTCTTTCAGGCAGAAAAAAAGTCAGTGCGAGTGAAGCACTTTAATGTCTGAAGCCACCGCTCACTGTTAATTAGCTTAAGAATTGAATCAGATATAGCTGGGCACATAATTCGTGCTGCTGAGACCTGCAAATTATTTCTAGGTTGTAGTATTGTATGAATATTGTCCCACTGATAAATACAGTGCAAATAGTTCTCTCTCATTGTTGCACAAATGTATTGGAAAATGTAAATGTAAATACAGAAATGCATTGCCATTTTAAATATTGCATTGTCATTTTGCATATTACATCCCAAATTGAATAATGCTACCCATATGCTTCCATACTTTAAGTTCAAGTCGTTAAATTTTTTTATTTGGGCTATCATCCCATCCAAGATGAGAGCATGAAACTAGCTTTTAACATTGTGAAGCACTTTGCTTTACTTCACTGACATTGAAATAATGACCCATAGATTAATATAAACAATAATAATAACTGAAATGTGCTATGATCACATGCATGCATTTTCAGTTTTCATATTACAAGCCCCTGGTTCTTTACATTCGGTGGTGATTAAAAAAAGATGAGTTTGCATGATGAATATTACTATATAAATATAAAACGTTTTACACCTGAAAAAGCAACCAAAACTTTGATGAAGATTGTGAATTAATTTTTTTTCATTATATATATATATATATATATATATATATATATATATATATATATATATATATATATATATGTATGTATGTATGTATGTATATATATATATATATATATATATATATATATATATATATATATATATATATATATATATTTTTTTTTTTTATTTTTTTTTTTTACATTCAAATAGTTTAATATAAATCATACGGAATATTCCATATAATCCTTTCAACATTCATTACAACTGTTTATAATATAAGGAATTAAAGCAGCATTAAAGTTAAATGTTAATTAAAAGTTCATATTTAAAAATACCAAATGCATATAGTGAAGTCATAATCTAGCTCATCATTGTTTTTCATAGCTAGTAAAGCAATAATATATCTCTGTATATGCAGTTTTCTAAAAAGAAATCTTCATCAGCAATTTATAATATATTGCACTTAAACATTCTGCATATGAGAAATGACTTTTTTTATCATTTAAGACATTCATTCATCAAAATATCTGTTTACAGTACAATGACCACCTGACAACTCTAACCCAGGTTGTATTAAATACATTTAAGCAGAATTAAGACACACTGTTAAAGCACTTTTCCTAAACAACAGTGTCAGATCTGACACTCACAGTCCTGATTCCACGTTACATTAAATATCTGATCTAACTGCACTTATGATTTACAGAATCCACCACCACAACTTTTGACTCCATTCCTGGTTTTTAAGTGCCAAGAGCAATCACACAGTCCATCCTGTAAAAAACGTCCCAGACCAAATCTGCTCAAAAGTTTTAAAGCAATTTCTAATCTTTCCCTTACATTTGCTCTGAAGCGTTCCTGTCCAGTCTGTGCCTGAGAGTCCAGCTTTATAACTTGCCTGGACTTGCTATAACTTACACATGTCCTTGAATTACCATAAGGCTATAACTAAACTTAGACCGGACAGGTATAGGAGTGGACAGTACGTAGGAGAACATTTATGCACTGTAAGTCTGTATTGTACGAGTTTGTTTGCCTCATGTTGAGTGGTTTCTTCACCAGGCTACAGGAGAGGTCGTGCGAGGGCTCCTGGGACTGCGTGGAGGGTTTTCTGTAGTCTGGATATCACTCAAAGCCCTCTACACACAACAAACACATTGAAATACATATATGCTTATAAACCTCACTGCATTCTTAAAAATAAAGATTCCAAAAGAGGGTTTTCATAACAATGCAACTGAAAAACCTTCTGGGTTTCTCAAAGAAATTTTCGGTGCAAAGAAAATATGCTGAAAATGTACTCACCCTTAGGCTACTCAAGAAGAAATGTGGGTGACATCATCGGCATTACATCACTTGCTCGCCAATGGATGTGAGGTTTAAAAGTTCAAACACCTAAGGATTTGTTTCTTACAAACATGAAGCTTTACACTTCACAAAATGTTAACTGATAGGCCGAAGTCGTGCGGATTACTTGTGGATTATTGTGATTTTTTTTTGGACTCTCGTTCTGACGGCACCCATTCACTGCAGAGCATCCATTGGTGATTAAGTGATGAAATTCTAAATCTGATGAAGAAACAAACTCATTTACATATTTGATGACCTGAGAGTGAGTACATTTTCATTTTGGGTGAACTATTTCTTTAAAATAACCATTTTAATAATTTAATGCACCTTTTCCCACTATAAAGAACCTTTTGTGCATTGAAGAGGTTCTATGGATGTTAAAGGTTTTCATAGAAACAATGATGCCAAAAAATAACCTTTAATTTATTACACAGAGTGTACACAGCATATAGCATGAATTATTTTCATTGTTAAACTAACAAAAATGAAATATCAGCCACTATTCAAAAAATGTCTTTTCAGCAAAGAAATTCATGTATTTTTATTACTTTTGATTTATCAGTGATTTGCTGTTGTACTTTGTAAGAGACATGGCTTATGTCTGTTAACTAGTCGTGTTGTAAGTGAGCAGAATGTGAAGAAAAACAGATCTCATGAGAGCTGGGAAGGAAGAGTGGCCTATTTTTTGCCACCTGTCTATGGATTATTCAATATTTATTCAATACTCAATACATTTTTCTACTAGCGTTCACCTCATTTACTACATTTTCATGAAAATATCCATCAAGTCGTCTAATACAAAACCTACCTCAAATTTAGCCATGAACTCTGCAAAGATACCGAAGAAGCTCTCTGTGGTGGTGGCCTTTCCATCCTCACCGAAGAAGGATGCGACTTTGCAGAACTCCTCCATTGCCCTCTGCTGCAGAGACTCCAGAGACTGCACAGCTGGGTGACTGTTTTCCAGAAAGCCCTACATGAAGTAGTTAAGGTGGTTTGTGTCGAATGTGGCAGATATCGAGTACATTCAATGGTTGAAATGCGTATATTTGACTCTGGACTACAAAACCAGTCATAGGTGACAGTTTTTTTTTTTAGCACTTGAAAGCTGCATAAATAAGATATTTGTTAGAATAGGACAATATTTGATTGAGATACCATTATTAGAAAATCTGAGGGTGCGAAAAAATCTAAATATTGAGAAAATCGCCTTTAAAGCTGTCCCAATGAAGTTCTTAGCAATACATATTACTAATTAAAAAAAAAAAAAAAACGGTTGGAAATTTACAAAATCTCTTTATGGAACATGATCTTTACTTCCTATCCTAATGATTTTAGGTATAAAAGAAACGTAATGTAATGTTGGCTACTGCTATACCTGTGCTACTTTGAACTGGCTTTGTGGTCCAGGCAGGTCACATATAATCTTGTGTATCGGACCTGGATCTGCTTGGAAAAGTCTTATAGTTACAAA
This sequence comes from Carassius auratus, assembly GCF_003368295.1. Classification (NCBI taxonomy): domain Eukaryota; kingdom Metazoa; phylum Chordata; class Actinopteri; order Cypriniformes; family Cyprinidae; genus Carassius; species Carassius auratus. The sequence goes on along the minus strand of NC_039270.1, from coordinate 7,872,063 downwards.
TATGTCAAAGTTAAATTTAGTAGAAGACATGCTAAGCTCATATATAGTCAATTTTGATGTTTTGGTGGGAGGATACACTCATAACAATGGCAAATCGATCCTCAGCGGTGGCTGGCATCTTCTGGCAGGCTAAACGAATGTCCTGGATTGTTGCATGTAAGTCATTAAAGTCAGAAGTGATGTTCCTTTGATTCACTGTGGAGAACAGAGCAATGAAAAATATAAAAGAGATCTGATCTCTGCAGATCTTTTTATGGAAACAAACATGTCTTGGACAAATCTCGATGAGAAGCACCATGGGTTGTGTAGATTGGTGTTTGAATGAATCAATATATGTGGACTATCCACACATAACTGAATAAAAAAAAAAGTCTGGTCACTCAAGTAGATCTTCACCTTTGGCTGCTTGTGGCACCATCTCAAGCTCCTTCCTAAAGTCCAGAACCTCTGGAAAGTGCTGGCACAATGATTTCACCAGGATATGCAGAAATGTTGACTTTCCATCCACTGTTTTGGTGGTACTGAGCTTCAACCAGAAAAATGTTGAATTACAAATATATTATGTTAAAAATAAAGGCTATACATATAAAAAAAAATAAACTTTACACAAATAAACGATGAACCTCATGAACTCATCTGCAAAAGATGCATTCACAGCGATGAGGCTTACTTCAGTAAGAAAATTTATCTTAAATCCTGTTGTTTTATTGGTCTTGGGTTGGCCGTTATTTAGATAATTCCCCATAGCCAGCACAAACTGGAAAAAAAATAAGGAAGTTAATATAAATGCCATGATAGGGAGATCATATTTATTCAATGTGTGCACTGGCATGGTGTGTTTGAGTATGCATTATGAAAAGCCTGCCACTTCAACAATCTTTTATCTGTGAATGAATTTCTTTATGTGTGCTTGCTTTCAAGACTGTATGATTATGTGTGCCAGGGTGGAAATGAAGGAATAATACCTCCAGAATCTTGGCCAGTTTTTTGCTGTTTTTGAGCTCCAGTGAAGCCTTAAAAACACAGTCGTAGGCCCCCCTCATCTCCTCTGTTTTCTCTTGCAATGCAGTCTTAAAATGCAGGCTTTTCAAACGGGTCTTATACTCTGGCACTGATAGCATCTGAGCATAAACAAAACAAAATTTATCTAATATACACAATATACAGGTGCTGGTCATATAATTAGAATATCATCAAAAAGTTGATTTCACTAATTCCATTCAAAAAGTGAAACTTGTATATTATATTCATTCATTACACGCAGACTGATATATTTCAAATGTTTATTTCTTTTAATTTTGATGATTATAACTGACAACGAAGGAAAATCCCAAATTCAGTATCTCAGAAAATTAGAATATTACTTAAGACCAATACAAAGAAAGGATTTTTAGAAGTCTTGGCCAACTGAAAAGTATGAACATGAAAAGTATGAGCATATACAGCATTCAATTCTTAGTTGGGGCTCCTTTTGCCTGAAATACTTCTTGGGTCTGGCATATCACATCTTCCTCTTCACAATATCCCATAGATTTTCTATTGGGTTAAGGTCAGGCGAGTTTGCTGGCAAATTAAGAACAGGGATACCATGGTCCTTAAACCAGGTACTGGGAGCTTTGACACTGTAAAGTTGGTCAGCAGCAGGAAGCATGAAGTGCTCTAAAACTTCCTGGTATACGGCTGTGTTGACCTTGGACCTCAGAAAATACAGTGGACCAACACCAGCAGATGACAGAGACTCTTCTGACGTTGTCTGTTGTTCAAGAGTGGCTTGACACAAGGAATGCGACTGATGAAACCCATCTCATACGTCTGTGTGTAGTGGTTCTTGAAGCACTGACTCCAGCTGCAGTCCACTCTTTGTGAATCTCCCCCACATTTTTGAATGGGTTTTGTTTCACAAACCTCTCCAGGGTGTGGTTATCACTATCGCTTGTAAACTTGTAAACTACCACATCTTTTCCTTCCCTTCGCCTCTCTATTAACGTTCTTGGACACAGAGCTCTGTGAATAGCCAGCCTCTTTTGCAATGACCTTTTGTGTCTTGCCCTCCTTGTGCAAGGTGTCGATGGTCGTCTTTCGGACAACTGTCAAGTCAGCAGTCTTCCCCATGATTGTGTAGCCTACAGAACTAGACTAAGAGACCATTTAAAGGCTTTTGCAGGTGTTTTGAGTTAATTAGCTGATTAGTCTTCAGTATTAAACCTTTTCACAATATTCAAATTTTCTGAGATACTGAATTTGGGATTTTCCTTAGTTGTCAGTTATAAACATCAAAATTAAAAGAAATAAACATTTGAAATATTTCAGTCTGTGTGTAATGACTGAATATAATATACAAGTTTAACTTTTTGAATAGAATTAGTGAAATAAATCAACTTTTTGATGATGTCCTAATTATATGACCAGCACCTATATATACACAATTACACACATTAGAATTATATTAAATTAAATTAAAATAAACAATATACATAAAAAAAAAACTTGACATATAATCATGATATCAAATGCACCCACAGAAACCTGATAAATTTTCATGAAAATAAATATATTCATGGATATAATTTGTTATGTACCTGTAGAACAAACTGATCGGGCTCACTGAGTTTGCTTGGGTCATCTCTGTACTGCTCGTATTTTCTAACCTCATCATCGTCTGGTGCATATAGGAGCAGTTGTTTAATATGTGATGAGTCTAAACGTTCACTCGACATCGTCATCAGCACCTGGCGTAGCTCGCTTGGTGAGAGCTTCAGATGGGCAATCAAGATGGCTATAAAGATAGTAGAAGAGTCTTAAAAATTTTAATAACTAAATAACAACTTAATAATGAAACTCTGCAGGCCTGTGGCCCCCCAGGAGTGTTTTACACCCCGATCTAAACATTTACAAGAAAACTCCACCAAAATTAGCACAATTTCCATTTACAGCCCATTACACTGTAATTCTAAAAGATATGAAGCATTGTTTTCTACTCACAAGCATTGTAGGCTTTCTTATGGGAGAGAATCTCCACAACGTCTTTCTTCTTAAAAGTCTCCACTTGAGGTGAGGGCTCAGGAAGAGAAACTGGGAAATGAATCATAGCGTGAGTGAAAAGAACTTGTAATAGAAATCATTGTGTCAACTGATAAAAGGATAGTTAGGTCATATATACGTTCAGCCTTGGAAGAAAGCACTTAAGATGTGAGTCCCATTTATGAAGTAAGAAATCCACTGAGTTTATAGCAATGATCCCATCATAAACTTAAACAACGTTCTTGAATCATTTGCACACTAGTCTGTGACTGTAGGGACATCAACTTTACAATTTCACACCCCTAAACATGACGCTGAACAAAACAAACTGTGATTTGTTGCTTTACATGTCTGTCAGATGTCCTTTTGGGCAGTCCTTGGCCAACAAAAGCTGCTATGGAGTCCAGACCTTCTGTCGTCGGTATGAAGGTCTGGCTACGCAAGACTAATGAAGAAGTGCTTTCTGGCAAGCTTTATCACCATTCTTCATCCAAAGTAAACAAAAATACTCTGTACAGCCAATATTTGCTTTTAAAACTTCATTACCAATAACATTTTGCTTTCACCATTATAAATAGACACACTGCAAGTCAGAAAGTCTGGGAAGAAGTTTCCTACTGCCAATTACGACATTGTGGTGGCGTTCATCTTTTTTTACATAACTCGAAAGCAGCTCCAATGCCTAAAATATTAAAGGCATGACTTACAAGACAATAATTTTTTCTGGATATTTATGTACAGCTATAAGATTAATAAAAAAAAATGATATTAAAGATCATTGACCCAGGAGTTTAATTTCCATCTTATAAGACCATTGAATATTTCTCTACATCTTGTTTGTCTTCTATAAGATGTGCTATAAAGATGTTATCCCAAAGTAAGAGTTTTCCCCAACTTTATTCTTGCAACACTTTAGTCTGAGCTAGATTTATCAAATGTGCAGGCTATTGTTATCTCAGTTGACTCCTTTATACATGCCGTAGGCATCTTGGTGTCCTCTTTTACTATGGCTCTTCTTGTCTGAATACTCAGATTTGGAGGACAGCCAGTTCTGGGCAGATTCACAGGTGTTGCTCATTTTCTCACATTAAATTATGGACTTGGTGGTGCTTTTAAGTATTAGAAGACACAGAAATTGAGTTCGGTATACTTTACAAGCAACAAATGGTGACTACTACCTATGGACCACACTGTATCTCTCTCTTTGAAAGATATAAAAAAGCAAACTCCCTTCTCAGATCGTCAGCAGCTTTTTTGTTCTCTTGGAAATTAGTTATACGTATTTCTCACATTGTACTCACCAGGGCTCTTTTGGGTCCCAAAATGAAGCTCCAAGTCTAGGTATTTCACCATGTCACTCAGCTTTTCATAATCAGAATCTTCTTCCAACTGCAGTGAGAAACCACATCTGTCCTTACATTCTTAATTCTAATGGACTGAGACAGTCTCATGATGATGGGCATCCTGAAATGTTTCATCATCAAAATGGACCAATATACTGTATGTCTCAAATGGCATTCTACTTTTTGGAAGGTCTCCTCCAACTTTTACCAGAGATTTTAGCTTTGACAATTTGGCTCATGTTGTTGCATGTTTGAAATTGCAAATATAAAGTGACTATGAGATTTAGATCTCCTTTGGCTAAAACTGGTGCAAAAAATCATCAAGATTCATTGAATCCATTTAAGACACAAGCATTTCACCAAAGATTCAGCTTATTAGGCTGAAACTTCGTACCTGTCCCCAAATGGTTCCCTCAGAATTTTCCACTTGTTCCCATCGTAGCCGCTTTACACTCATATGACTGGAGTCTGTTTTTTGTGGTGAGGCCTTTGGGAGTGGAGGAGGCATGCAAGGTGGGGGTAAAGGTGGAGGAGGAGGTGGCTCCACAGTGGGCTCATAAGTGGGGTGGGGAGTTTGAGGTTGGGGTGTACTTGGTGGTTGCGTTTGGGACTGGTCCTCCTGGTGGCTGTGATGGTGGTGATGATGTTCATGGTACATGGGTTGAGGGCTATGTCTGGCCTGTGTAATGGGAGGAATCTGTGGGGTTGAGCGATGCTGTTGCTGCTGCTGAATCTGCTGCTGATTCTGCTGCTGCTGAAGCTGTTGCTGCTGTTGAAGATGTTGCTGCTGCTGAAGCTGTTGCTGCTGTTGAAGATGTTGCTGCTGCTGAAGCTGTTGCTGCTGTTGAAGATGTTGCTGCTGCTTAAGCTGTTGCTGCTGCTGAAGTTGTTGTTGCTGCTGCATATGCTGAAGCTGCTGTTGTTGCTGTTGTGAAGTATGAGGCTGGAAGGTTGACAGAATCTGTTGGGTCTGGTGAGGTTTGTGGGGCTGGTGGATCTGGTGGTACTGAGGAGCTGACTGGGTTGGCTGTACCTGGTGAATATGTTCAATCTGGTGAATGTGGCGGGATGGCAGAGGAGCTTGGTGCATCTGGTGGTGGTACTGTTGCTGAGATGGTTGAACAGCTTGAGAAACTGCTTGAGCCATGTGTGCCTGGTGCATTTGTCTGTCCACCCTCTCCAGTCTTTCAATTCGCTCCATACGCTCCATGCGTTCCAAATGCTGGATCTGCTCCAGTCGGTCAAGTCTATCCATGGAGCTTGAGAGGTGAGCCTGATGACTCTGATGCATCTGATAAGCATGGTGTACTTGTTGATCTGGATGCAAGGGCTGGGGCTGAATGCCATAGATATGCCTATCCGAGCATTCCTTTCTTTCAATCCTATCAAGCCTATCCATAGAGCTAGATAGTTGAGTCTGAATATTCTGGTGTGAGTGGTGTCTTTGGTGCACTTTAATAGACTGAGATTGGTGGATTGGTTTATTTTGATTGATTGGATGCATCTGGTGATCCTGTTGTACCTGGTGGTGTTGGTGAACCTGGTGAGCTGGATGAACCTGATGGTGCATCTCGTATATTGCATGACTAGGGATGGGTGACTGGTTTATTTCTGGAGAGGGCATAGGGGGCAGAGATTTATGCATTTGCTGCTGAGATTGGTGAGGGTGGCTGGCTGTTGGTTGAACTGGAAGGGAGTGGTGCTCCTGAAGGACTTGGTGCTGCGTCATCAGCTCATCACGTGTGGGCAACACCTTGTGAATGGATTGTCTTTTTGGAGGTGGGTTAGCTCTTGGTGGAGGCGGCGGGGGAGGTCCAGGGTGGCGACGGAAGGTCAGCTGTCGGGGTGCATGGTCAGGGGTGAATCGAGCAGGGGTAGGGGGGTCATTAAATTGGACTGGGGGAGGGGGAGGGGGAGTCATAGGGGGTGGAGGAATGTGCTCTGAGCTTGAGGAGTAGGTAAGAGAGCTGGCATCCTCACTGCTACTGTGTACTTCACTTGGACTGCTTAGCTCAGGAGGCAAGTATGGACCCTCTTCTTCCTCCTCCTCCTCCTCTTCCTCTTCCACCTCTACCTCCTCTTCCTCATTCTGGAATGTCAGCTGGACAATATCCTGGTTTTATTTTGAAGTGAAATATACAAATAGCATTGAGTTTTTGCAATAGACCAATGAAGATTAGCCACTGATGTTGTATCAAATATCAAGTCAATTAACCATTCTAATATACAAACCTCTTCATAGTCATTCTCTGGTGACAGAAAGTCATCCACAGATAACTGCTGTCCCAACTGCTCGCTAAGAGCCTCCATGAATAAATCTGTGTCAGGGGTCCGAGGTGGACGTGAGAAGGTGTAACGCTTCTTCCGAATGGGTGGACTAGGTGGGTAGTCTGGAGGAGAAGGTGGAGAGAGAGGTGGGCTGTCTAAATTGATGTAAGGGTTGGACTCAGCACTGGTTTGAGAGGTAAGACCTGGAGGGTAGCAGGGGAACTGGGGACTCAGTGGAGGCTCCTGCATCCAAGAGTCAGGCTGTGGAGGAGGTGGTGGAGGCGGAGGTACAGGCTGTGCTGATGCAGATTTGCGGCTACCTGAGAGTTGAAAATGGAAAAGCAAAGGTTAAAAAGATAAAAGACTGCCTCAGACGAAACTCCTACCTATTACTCAAGGAATGTCAAGGCTTTTCTAGAATTCACAAGCTACGATGCCAATAAAAAACTGACTATACCTGAAGTGGCCCGAACAGATGGAGAGGAAGAGTATGTCCTGACAGACTTTGAGGAAGCATGCTGGAAGACGTCTAAGTTAACCAGAGTTTCAGGAGCTGGAGGAGGTCGACTCTTCAGGGATTTGGATCTCTTCCCGGCATAGACATTCTCCAGCTCAGCATACACAGCTGACAGCTAGATAGAGCATAGGGACAGGGTTGTTAATATGAAAACAGTGCACTAACTCAATCATTAAAATTTTTGTAAACCTGTAAAATCAAAGAAAAGAGCTCACATTAGTCAGATTGTTGGGTGTCTCTGGTAGGGATGTTCCATCCCCTGATTGTCTCTCTCCAGGAGTCAGTCTCATAGGTGCCACCTCCACTGGCTCAGTGCAAATCCCTCATGAAGTAAGAAAATAGCCTATTAACTCTGATTTCAATTTGCTAAAAAAGCTACATAATTATCAATGGCGTCAAAAAATTGAAAACCGCTGTCCTTACAATGTGTAATACAACATAGTGTCTGAAGACAGCTTACCCATTCCCAAGTGAGTGCCGATAACCAGATCATCTGAGCTGCGTCCCCTCACACTGCTCCTGTAGGTGGTTCCTGTCACCTTCATGGAGCTGCTGCGCCTATGAGGCTCATGGGCTGGAGGTTCAGGATCTGCTGTTGACACTACCAATAATAAATACATGCATGCATACATGTATGTACTTATACTCTATACAGACTGAAGGGCTCACATGTAACTTTATAGCCCAGGAATCGTGAGATCTTGTTCCGGCAGTGTTCCTGCTCCTCATAGGTCAGCAGCTGGTAAACGAACTGCCAAATCACCTGTTTTGCTGGGGTATCCAACACAGGGAAGACGTCCACAATCAAAGTGTCTACATTTCTAATGGCACGGCAGAAAAATGAATCAAATCAGGTTTCACACAAAGTTCAGGAATGTTCTCAGAGAATCAATGGAGACATTTCTATCTTAGAATATCATTTCTTTCTTTTTTTTCGTTCCTTCACTAAAATATATCATGGGTATGTCCTTCACCTGTGCTGGAAGAAGGCCTCCAGGGCCTTGCAGATGGTGTATCTCTCTTGGAGTGTTAGAAGGTGCTCAAGCTGCTGGCTGAAGGTGCGACCCTGCACACGGATACTGGGAGGCAAGATCTCAGCGACCCACTGAAGGGAGCTAAGCACAGGAGCACGGGAGCGTGGAGAAACCTCCACTTGTTCAGGTTCAGTCATGGTGAAGGCCGGCAGGCCGTCTTCAACCACCAGGCTGGGCATTGCCCCACTCCCCTGCAGCATGGACACCACCTTTTCATGTGAACAGCTCCTGAGGGGATGTACAAAAATACAAACTATACACAATGTTGACTCACACTGAGCGATTTTTAATAGTCCTTCAGGATTATTGCTTGCCAGCTTGTACGAACATGATGATCATGTCACACTGTGGGAACTCAGTTGTCATTAATGTCAGAATATACGACAGTCAAGGCGCGATAAAAATGGATGCGCACAAGAAAACTTGTCCGGAGTTTTACCTTATCAACCCATACATGTTCAGTGACTCTGCTGCGTTACACATGGGGCTGTAATGTTGGCTATCATGAAAAGTATATGAACAACAGCAATACCGATGTATTTATGAAGTATGGTGTTAGCAGCACTACACCCCCAGCTGAAAACATAGGCGCATATCATTGCAAAGACAACATATCATAGGAATTCTGTGAGTGGAGGACGAGAGCGCCAGAGTTTATGGCAGTTAGAAGAAATCTCTAGCACTGATTTTGATCATGCCTTGTCTTGAAAAACAAAGACAGTTTGACATTCGTCATAGAAGAAGTCACACTGCTGAACTGTGGCAAATCTTCAGACACCAGAAATTTCATCTGAGGTTAAATTCGATCGCAACGGCCATTAATTGGCTCTCAGTAAACATGTCAAACCGGTGATCAAAAACTTCACATTTTAGCCTAGGGTTATAGGAATTGCACAGTATGCATTGGGCTTTAAAAGATAATGAGCATGAAGAACACATATGCATAATAATAGTGTTTCTTGCTTTAGACATTATTTCAGTCCCACATTAGAATAAAAGCAATGTATTCCAGTGCAACCCAAGGCTCACCTCATGTCCAACCCATTGAGAAACAGGATGCGATCTCCAGGTTTGAGACCCGCCTTCTCAGCAGGGCTGCCTGCAGGGGAATGGCAACAAACCAAGCAGAAAGTCAATGCTGACAGCAGATCATATGTGCTCCAACTGAGATTACGCTGTGTTCATGAAATGCCCTTTGTAATGACGTGAGATATATAAGCCGAGACACTGAAGAAGCTTGGGTGTTTGTCACTTCCTGCCCAAGAATGGATGTCCCTTTTTGGCTTTTGAGGGCTGGATGTGGGAAAAGTGTGAATCTAAAAGGATCTGTGCTAGATAAAGTCGGAGCTCTACCACCTGTGCCCCTCTGACTCAGCCTGTGGAGAGTCTTCTGTTATGTCTTCTTGTTTCTCTCTCTCTTTCATCTCCTGCTGTTCTTGCACACTGCCAGTTTCTGCCGCCTAACTTTTTAATGGGCGCCATGAGTCAGAAATGACAGAACTTTCATGATTTTAGCATTCACGTCATCTGCTTCAGTTATATGCCTGAAAATTCACTCCCCTTCACTTGTTTAATGTCCAAAAAAAAAAATTATTTCTTAAATAGCCTTGTTATGTTTGATGTCAACAAAATTAAATGCACCACGGGACACACACACTTCCCTTATGAAAACAAAAATCACTGTTTGAAAATAGTAAGTGGATAATATTATAGAACAACAATCTAAATTAATTAATCCATCTTAAATAAATATTAAATGTTTCAACATCGAAATTAGACACTTAACTTACAATAATGACCATTTTATGTTCATTTCATACCTGGTATTACAGAATCGATCCAGACTGGAGCATGGCCACGCAGAGTAAACCCGAAACTCTGGTTCCCTTTGTACACCCGTACTGTCCTAGAGAAACATGATAGTGACATCTTAAAAACAAGTGAATACAACCTATAGACGTCAAGCAGAATTTGTATATAATGTAGATTAACTAATATATTTATTTATTAGAATAATATTAATTCAATATTACTGGAAAATATCTATATGATATAGATATAATACACATACACAGCCTCACAGCCTTATTTGATCATGTTTACTAAGGATAGGAATAATTTTGAGCACAACTGTATATATAGTATCCATATAAGTAACAAATGTGGCATAATGAAGATTCTGCACCACAATGTTACATAATAATAGTCCAAAAGTGTAATTTTACTGAACAGGGACAAAATGTCTCAAACTCAAATGTTACAGATTTTATACAATCAATACTGTTTTGTTGTGTTCTTTATAGTAAGTGTTAATAATATGTGACCCTGGACCATAAAACCAGTCTTAAGTTGCTGGGGTATATTAATAGCAATAGCCAACAATACATTGTATGGGTCAAAATTATACATTTTTCTTTTATGCCAAAAATCATTAGGATATTAAGTAAAAAATAAAGATCACGTTCCATGAAGATATTTTGTAAATTTCCAACCATAAATATATATTATATAATATAATATATAATATTTTTGTTTTGTAATATAAATTGCTAAGAACTTCATTTGAACAACTTCAAAGGCAATTTTCACAATATTTAGAATTTTTTCTCACCCTCAGATTCCAGATATTCAAACAGTTGTATCTCAACCAAAATTGTTCCTATCCTAACAAACAATACATCAATGGAAAGCTTATTTATTCATATAAATTAAAAAAAAAATTACACTTATGACTGGTTTTGAGGTTCAGGGTCACATATAGTAAGAAAAGCTCTGAATTTCAATCATATGCTTAAAGAATATCTATGTGTATATGCTGTCATTATGCAAACAGCTAGAAATTATTCAGTGCAATAAAGCCACACGTTCAGTTTTCCAACATTATTAAAAAGAAACTACACCTGCATTCCTGGAGACATATCAATAGGTATGTCTTGTACTAATGATTGACAGGATTTCACATCCTCCCACCTTTTCCTATTTATGCATCGGACACAGGTTTTAACAGAGAATTAATTCCTGTTTTTGAAATACTGTACTCAAGTCTAGTAATCTTTAGAGCATAATATAGGCTATAATGAAGAGGACGAATCTTGATGTGTCATATTTACACTGTCACACATTAACAGGTGTCAAATAGCATGACTGAAAATAACATGAATTGTAAGAGTGAAATATTTCAGTGGCATAAAATCTACATAATTACCAGCCCACAGCAGTTGTGAAATCGGAAATCCAACAAGAAGGGATAAATGCATTTAAATCAATGCATCAGTCAATCAATTTATGTATCAATTTATCAATTGATCTATCCATCTATCACCTAGTACTATGATTAAATTAATCTAATTAATAAAAAATACTTGAAAATATAGCAAAAAAAATAAATGGTTAACACTTTATTTTACAGTGTTCTTTTTTACACGTTACATATTCTTATAGTAGTAAAGTAAATTATAAAAAAGTACATGCAGCTTACCCTGAATCAAACCCTAAAAGTTTTTTACGTTACGTGTTAATTAATATTACTAACTTAAATGTATAATTACACTGTAACAGGAACACCTTAAAATAAAATGTAACTAATAAAAGCATAAATCATGTAAAAACTTAAATAAAATAAAACATTAAATACTATACGTATTGAAATCTTCTATCTATCTGATTTATTGGAATACATAAAACTTAAGAATGTAGATGTCTATTAAAGAAGACTACTAAAGACACTTGACAACTCAAAATATGAACAAAAATTGAATCAGGAAATTATATAACATCAAAGGACAAAACAGGAAAGCAAATGGGAATTAAAAATTCTAACACATCAGTAACAAATGCAGGAAAAAAAAAAGCAGACAAGAAAAGAGTGTAAATGTTCCCACTGTGACTCTTCCACTGACCTGCGGGTAGAGAAGGAGCTGGAATGGCCTGCGATGAGCGAGGTGGTCTTACGGACACCACGGGCAGGAGGCATGACCACTTCCTCATTGGTGGTCCGGGGCACAGAGCTGGCCCGAGTGGACACAGACAGCAGCCGTTCGGGGTGGTCTTCACTCCGGCTGCGCCGTAGCCGATTATTCCTGTGCTCGCTGAAGCTTCGGCCCCTCAAGCGACTCATCAAACTCTGGGAGACCATCTCATCAAAACGCTGCCTGTGCTTCTTAGGGATGAAGATCCTGACAAACATGGCACACACACAGCAGACGGAGTCACAGAGGAGAAACTGTTCAGGCGTGTGTGAGCCTGCTGAGAGAAACACTGCATGGAGACACACACAGGCAAATGGAGGAGGAGGGACAGCTATGAGAAAGTCTGCTATAATTACACCAGATTACGGAGATGTTTGTGACCTGCTATGAAAGAAAAACAAGAGCTAATGTGATGCAGTAAAGTGTTTGTTTTCTGTCCTGTGTAGAAAGGTGGGTAAAAATACCCTGTTTGATCAACTTCAAAAGCTAAGCAGGTGACTTCAGAAAGATGTCTGATGGGCATTTTTAAAGTCCCGAGAGGATGAATGATTAACGTGAAAGAGAGAGCGCTTTTAGCTCTCTGTGATATAAGCCCTCTCTGAATTTTTCATTTTCACCATCCTTTAAAACCAAAGGTTACTAACCCAATCTGTGAGTGAAAAATTTGACCTGAAGTATTAAATGTATCATATATCACCAAAATAGGATATATTACCCACTAGACTATTTTGACTCATAAAATAAAGAAATGCCATAAAAAGGAATGAGCCCATACATCATGAAGGACAGTGTCACAACACACAGCATCATGAGGGGACGAACAGCCCAGAAGCAGCTCAAGAGCTTCAGTTCTGGGTTAATCTTCCAGCTGCAATCATCTCAAACACTGCTTCAGACCCGCTTTTGCTTCAGGACACAAATCTTACTTTGGACAAAAAATGGCGAGCCAACCAGGAGCCAAAATTGTGTACGGTGCAAAAACAAAAGGTCCTTTAAAAGACGACAAACTGCAATTTTAGCAATTGTAAATACAAACAGCCATTCTATACGCAATTTACGCTGGGTTTCCTGCATCTGAAGGGATTAGGGTCCAACAGCGGTACTGAGACATTCCAATCCAAGAAAACGAATGCTAACTTAAAACCAATATTTAAAGCTTATGAATCAAACATGATCAAACCAATAATGTATTCAAGTACTACTGTGTCATGGAAGATTTACAATAACATGCTCTCTTCAGTGAATTCACTCGCGAAAATATCCCCAAATATCCTCCTAATTCGACTTAAATCCACATTTCACTCAAAAGTTAACTTTTATTTAGTTCAGGATGCCCTCAATTAGAAGGAGGTCACAGGAAATCTATAATTAACCCCATGTCAGAGAGGGGGGGAAACACAGATCAAGGACACACTTTTTAAAATGAATGAAGGTGGGAATGAAGAACTATTCAACAATGAAAGATGTTATTTACACATGTGATTGATCTCTAAGCCTGTTTGGTATCTGGGAATGCCTCTACTCACATCAACAAAGCCTGCCATGCATTTACAAACTGATTAACATTCTCTTAACAAGTCTTAAATTACATAAAATAATGGAAAATACCTTATTAAAGAAAGCAAGCTCAACAACAAGGCCAAGTGAGGAGTAAATATGATTTTAAAATAAAATGGTAACAACAAATGGAAAGTCTGAATGTCTTTTTGATTTGTTCTGTACCTATGAAGTGTAATATTGCATGAACTTCTAGAGCATAAATTCTACAATTTATCTAAAAATTTGATTAAACCTCAATTTCTGAACCTAGTTTCTTTGTGATCCTAGAAGGTTTTTCTTACCGAAAAGGCTTGGAGAAACCCCTGTCGCGCCCCATCTCTCTTTTAAATTAAGATACGCCTCAAACAAAATGATGAGATGTTCTTGATCTTAGTGCAGGAGTCTTCATAAAGCTGGAATAACCAATCAGATAGTAAAAGAGGATGATCACAAAAGCCATTATTCTCCAGTATCCAGATGAGGGGATGCCAACTTGAGGAGCAATGACGTCATCACCGAGTCAACTTTGGCAAGGTCGCCCATATCTCCATGCTGGGTTGCCTTGGGGAGTCTAATGTAAAAAAGGAGTCTCAGGACCATAGACCAGATGCCTTCAACTGCAGTCGAGAGGCAAAGTTGTAGCTGCTTCAGATGTGAAGAGAGAGTATAGAATGAAAGAGTGGAGCAGGAACAGAGAGAGAGTGAGAAAATAGAAAGAGTCCCACTGGAAATCTAAGACAGGTCAGCATGACTTCCTCAATCCGATCCATATAATTGTGCACGAGTTAGAAGATCCTCAAGTATCCAAGTTCAAGACACGAAGACAAAAGTAGAGTTTGCACAGCCGACACCAACCAGATATAAAGTTGTAGTTTAATGCAAAACCTGAAGCCACAAAGAAACAATTCCCAAAAAATTCTAAGCAAGGTCCCTTAGTCCTCTTAGTTGGGTTGTACCTCATGTGGAAACATTAAAGCAAGAAAGTTGTGTGGATTTTGTGCAAACTTCTGGTGAGTCACGAACCTAAGAGAGGTTTATTAGAAAAAGTAGGCTGCTTAAAAATAGGGAGGTTTCATGGGGAGAACTAGGCAGATTTTTGCTGGGACGAAGCGCAGCACACAAGCTGATCAGTACCGGAGTGGACAGTGAAAATGCAGTGGTTCATGCCAAATGCAAGTGATATTGATGCAGCTAGAAAGGTCATGCTGTCACTGAGATGCATTCAGTCTACATGTTTCTGCTATGGAAGCTTGTTTCTGCCATGGGATAAGATAATAAAAAATGGTAATTACCAAATTTTTATATTTTTTTCTCGCAATTCTACACTACATAAAAACTTGCATTTGCTAGGGAAAGAAGTCTGAATTGCAGATACTAACACAATAAAAATTGAAAAAAGTCTGAATTGTGAAAGATGAACTCACAGTTGGGAAAAAAGTCAGAATTGTGAGATAGTGGCAATACTTTCTTTTCATTTTTATTACTTGGCAACAAAAGTCACAACTGTGAGATGTTAACGTGGAATTGTAAGAAAAGTCAGAATTCTGATTCGATATCTTACAATAATTACTTTTTTCAATAGGATTGCCAGTTAATACGTCCAAATTCTAAATTGATATCTGACACGAATTGTGAGATGTCAATTTGCAATTCTGAGGGTTATATCTTGTAATTCAGAATTGCAAGATGTAAACTCAGAATTAGACATAAATACAAAAATATAAAATTGTCAAATTTAAAGCTTACAATTCTGAACTGCAAGAAAAAACAACTGTATTGCAAGATAAAAAAAAAAATATATATATACTTTTCAAATCTTTTAATCCACGGCTTCCACAGTCTGAACTACTTTTCACTCTATTCAATTCAAAGTCAAATCTGATCATATTCAAAAATAATACCATCACCAATAGTTTCTCAGTGCTTAAACCGCACATAAAACATTGTGAAAGCATGCAACAATCATCTCATTAAAAAGAAAGGTTTGTGAAAATACAAAAAAACATTTCTTACTTGCTAAAGAAGGCGTTCATGGTTCCCGATAATACAAGGCTGTCATGGGTTAATCAGAACAAGCTGATGAAAAGTGTGAATCTAGGTATCTGGAGCATGCTGTTCTTCTTCATAAATCACTCCTCATGGCAGTAAGGGTGATTTAAAAGTGGTCCCATTTTCAGAGTTTCCAAGTATTTACCGTAAAAAAATATTTACACGCATATTTGATAAGCACTTGATGAAACAATATTTTATCGAGTAAACCTCACAGGTATGATTCCTCACTGGTAGTGATGGGGCGGTTGCTGTTAAAACTGCTCCGTCAGTGTAACTGAACACATTTCAGCTATGAGACGCATCGAATTCTCCTGACAAAGACCCTCATCAGCGAGTTATTACAGTGAGAGAGAACCCACAAATGCAAACCTATCAGAGGGACAGACTGCTTATTTAGTTTATTTTCACAAAATATCATAATAATAATATTAAATCGAATAATAATAAATTAACAATAAGTAAAAATCAAGAAATAATCTAAAAAATATTAAAATCAAATATTATGTAAACTAATTGTTAATGTCTAAAAGAAATAATTAAATACCTCCTATCATAGTTTTAATAAAAATTATTGATGAAAAAATATGCGAGGACTTTTTCCAGGAAACAATGTTATCTCTCAACACAATCCTGATTCACAATATAACAGAAGCATCCAGAATCCTCATGTATGTCTACCTTCTTCCGATGTGCTTGAACTTCATTTTTATTAAAGCAGTGGTGTACTGTTTTTTTTTCTAGGCTTGATTTCTAGCTTCTCCTCCTGTCTGTACGGTAATGCGACAGAGAGTCGAGTGGTTATGACGCAATCGTTAGCCTATTTTTTACAAAAACTGTTTCTACGGGGCCATAATGTAACATAGAAGGTAATGGAGCCCTTTATACATTGTTGTGTATCTTTAGAAATAAATAATGGACAAACGAAGTCTTTAAATGCCTCAGATGTAAAGTTATTTGCTGTCAAAGTGACGCCAAAATGAATGGGAGTCAATGGGAATGCTAATGCAAGGGGAGTTTTTCTGCTTTTCTGCTAAAAGATGGCAGCCCCCACCCGACTTCAACTTCCGGTCGAGTTCCTTGCCCCCTGATTCCACACCGATCTGTACCTTCTCTGTAGAGTTGTGACGTTCGCGAACGAACCGATTCTTTTGAACGGCTCATAAACATGAACGATGGGAGCCGAGTCGCGCTGGAGGGGAGCCGTTCTTTCTGTCATTCATTTTCCCTATGCGTGTTTCACACAGATGCACTCAAATAAGCTCCTCCGCGAGGCAGAACAGTTATAGGGGGAGGGGCGCACCCAGCGTGATGATATTAAATTTGCCCAAGGACAAAAAAAGAGAGGCAGAAAAAGCCATAAAGTAAGGAACTGCTATGTATTTATTTACATTGAATTTTGTGTTCATTTAAAACTTGTTCTTTTAAAAACATTAAAATGTTCTTTTGTGATACTGTTCTTGTATAGAAATGTTTCACTAAAAGCTGTTTTGCACAGACATTCATTGCAGCCCACTTATTGTTCATTGACTTGAAGGGGCTGATGTCCTATTTGCAAAGTTTACAGTAGTAATAGTATGTAGTATGTAGACATTTCCATTTTATTTATTCTAATTTTATCTACTTTAAATATTTTTTTGTTTTCTATCAAAATGTTCTTGTGTGATGTGATAACAATGTTCTTGTGTGGAAGTGTTTGTAGTAAAAGCTGTTTTGCACAGAAATTAATTGCAGCCAGCTTTGTTTTTGATGTTTATTTGTGAGTAGGTATTGTATGAATAACATAAGTATTGGTGTGTCATATCTGAGTTTTAATTATTTGACTACAAATCTCACCTCATCATTCCTCCCAGTGATTATTTCCAGGATAAACTGAGATGCCCCCAAGCTGGCTTCTTAAAACTGACTAAATATTTAAAAAGAGCCAAAAGAGCCGTTCTTTTGAACGGCTCTTTGAAAGGAACGGATCGTGAAGATCCGGATCCCCTCAAAGAGCCATAAATCCCATCACTACTTCTCTGACAAACGTGCTGATCATTTCCTTCTTTTATGAAGCCCCTCCCTCAGAAATAGGCAATGGGCTCTGATTGGTTAGCTAGTAGCCCAGTGTGTTGTGATTGGCTAAACCGCCTCTAGTGCACGTCTAAACATCCCGCCCCTCACCTCAGCGGCATATGCTCTGGTTGTATTGTAGAGGATTTTAGTGAAGAGGATTGCGCAGAACCTGTGCAAGTGCGGCTCTTAATGCTACGTTTGTTTGCTGTTTTTTCATGCTTTTCAATATGGTGTTGTTTGTAAATGCTACTGCTTATGTTAGCTTTTAATACACTTTTTTTTTTACCCTGATTAAAGTTTTAATACAGCAGAATACAAGATTGTCTTGTATTATTTTTGTAAGAAGTGTTTGAACAGGATTAATAACGTAAGAATACAGAATCCCAATTCATATATGAATAGATTTTTTGGACCCACTTTATATTAAGTGGCCTTAACTACTATGTACTTACATTTTAATTAATAATTTAGTACAATGTACTTATTGTGTACATACATGTTTTTACATTGTACTTATATTTTTAAAAAACTACATGTAATTACATCTGTATTTAATTTCTGCAATTACATTTATAATTACACTGTTGACCCATACTTTACACCTTAACCCACCCCTAAACTTACCCATACCTCCAACCCTCTCCCTAACCTTACCCCTATCCCACCTCAATAGCAGCAAAAGTGTTTTACAATACAATATGAACAAAATAAGTACATTGTACTTATTTCTTTATGTAAGTACATAGTAGTTAAGGCCACCTAATATAAAGTGGGACCGATTTTGTTTTGTGCACTCCTAGTTTTGACGGCATTGGCAACAACTCTTTCTCTTCTCTAAAGTGATGCAACATGGCCCCACCCACTTTGTTGCATGTTCCCGGGGGCAGGGCTTATGTAAATCTCAGGGTTTGTGATGTCACAAACCCAGGAAATAGCTTGTTGTAGTCCCTATTAGCCGTTTTTGTAGGCATTAAACTATCAAGATTTCAAAAGATGATATCTCAGTTTGCATTGAACTTTCAACGCCATAACTTTGCTGCTATTGTTTATACTTAAACAGCAACATTACACACTAACTAATGTTAAAAAAGAGAAAGGACAATCAACTACCCCTTTAAATCCTAACGGGCTATCCAATTGTTACTGTTTAAATTAAAATATAGGCTCCCGTAAGTTGTTCAGAAATATTTTTACTGAGGTTATTATAAACAAAATGAAACAAAATACAGTTCAGCGTTTAAAATATAGGCTCATGCTGACGATTTTTTTTTATCTGGAGCTAGAAACAATAAAATAAAATATTCTTCAGGCTTGTTACCCATCCAAACACAAAGAGAAAACTTTAAATGTAAGTGAAAGTTGTAATTTGTAATAAATAAATTAGTTAATACATAAATAGGGAGGCGGATCATTTAACTGGATTCATGAAAGCTCATTGGTACCTGATGCTGTCAATCAGTTGCTGATGTTCCTCGGTGAGCAGTATTTCTGGAAGTGTAGATGCCAGACCTTCAACATCCCTCTCATTTGCATACTGTTTCAGCAAATCAAACAGCCTCTCTTTCACCTCAGGCTCCTCCCCTAAAATCTCCTCAACCTATAAAAAATTCAGAACAGACCATTTTAACTTCACCAACTCTGGTGAAGAATATATGCAATTGTGTGATGTTTAACCAGTCCAAACTAACTTTTTGCGGTTCGAGTAACAATTTTTGTCAACACTTTAGTTTAGGGACCAATTCTCACTATTAATTAGTTGCTTATTAACATGCATATTACTAGCATATTGGCTGTTTCTTAGTACTTATAAAGCACATATCGATTGCCTTATACTGTATAACCATATTTTAGCTCCCTTAATCCTTTCACATACCTAAACTTAACAACTTACTAACTGTTAATAAGCAGCAAATTAGTAAAAATTTATAGAGGCAAAAGTCATAGTGACTAGTGAGAACTGGTCTCCAAACTAAAGTGTGAGCCAGGTTTCCGTGCCCCTTGAGACTGACCTTCTTGTTGAACTCCAGAGCTTTATGTTTGCGGTCCTGCCTCACCATGTCTCTGCTCTGATACGTCTCTTTCATGCTGCTGCTGGTGCGTTTCTGCCAGCGGTTGATCCGCAGCACACCCAGACGCAGCGTACGTCCCTGAGAGGCCTTGATCATGGCCGCCGCCGTCTCGTGCTGTTTCACTGGGATCCCATTCACCTCCATCACATAGTCACCAGCTCGCAGTCCACTCCGGCCGGCTGGAGAGTTCAGCATGCAGTCCTCCACCAGCAGAGGACTGTCTCCCACTATAGTAAAGCCAAAACGCCCATCAGGCCCCGGGGCAATGTCCATCTGCGGTGATAAAGTGGATAAGGGTGAGTGACACTGGTTTGCACTACAGAAGCAAAGGAAAACTAGGAGAGATCCCAAGTCTCTTTTACAAAACAAAGGCACTTTATATAACATTTTATTATTTAAATTATTATTTTAGATATTTACACCACTGTTTAAAAGTGTATTTATCAAGAAGCATGTTACAAAATATTTCTGTTTGAAAGAAGTACTGCTCTTTCAAGCTATCAAAGAATCATATATATATATATATATATATATATATATATATGTGTGTGTGTGTGTGTGTGTGTGTGTGTGTGTGCGTGTGTAGGATTCTTTAATGTGTTATGACTCCATGCAAATTATTCTGTAAAAGCAAAAAGCACAACCATTTTCAACACTGAAAATAATATTAATTCATCATATCAGAATGATTTCTGAAGGATCATGTGACATTGAAGACTGGAGTAATGATGCTGAAAATTCAGCTTTGCATCACAGGAATACATTATAATTGAATATATACTCAAAGTAACTCACAGGAAGAAATTTCTGTGCATTTAATATATGCATAATATATAATGGATTTTAAAATCTATGCAAATATAAACTACATGAAGAAATAACTATATTTTAAATTGTAATATTTTACAATATTAATGTATTTGCGATCAAATAAAGCAGAATAAGAGACTTCTTTCGAAAGAAATTCTTACCTCATGCTTCAAACCTTCATTTTTTCTTTTTCTTTAGAAAAAAAATTAGATTAAAAATGAATGTGTTGCAATGCAAATACTTTTTTATGGCAACTGTATTTATATAGAGAGAGAATCTAAGAGGTGATATGGGACAAAACTTTTTTTTTTTATTTAGTAATCAACCATATGAACTGCTTTTTTTTCTCTTGAATTAGGTCAAATGAAATTGAATTCAAGTCTGTTTTGTAATTAAACAGTTAAAATGGCATGTCAGTGAAGAAAAACTGGCCTGTTCAATTCTAGACACAACGCCAATGCTGGGCGGCACAGTCTTGAGGGTCTGAGCCAGAGCGATGAGGGCTTTAGTGCTGAGGGACGAGACGTCCTGCCCGTCGATCTCCAGAACCTGGTCACCTGGCTGCAGTCCGGCCATGTAAGCGCTGCTGCCCTCCACCACAGAGAGGATGTAACTGGGACCATCTCCACCCAGCTTGAAGCCAAAGTCCTCTGGCCAGCCCTGGTTATTTGCTGGAAGACCCAGTTCTGGAAAAAATCAATACATGAGAGATAAGAGGAAAGGAAAAAAAAAGAGAGATTTGAGAATGAGCTTCCAATAGAGTAACATTTTATTTAGTATTTCTAAAATAAAATTGATTTAGGTTTTGTACGTATGTATGTTCACAACATACTGAACAATATATCTGATTGAAAATAAATAAATAAATAAATGTTCACTCCAAAAGACATCTTTCCAATTTGATAAACTGTATACATTTTTTAAGTATGCTTTTTTTTAACATAAAAGTATTTTTAAGGAAAATCAAATATTGGAAGACTGCCTAAATCCCCACCTTAATTTAAGCAAAAATCTTCACCCAACAGTTGAGTTAAGTTTCAGCACTCCATCATATAACCTACTGTAGTGCTGCAACCTGCTGTTGTAATTGAATTTGTGACATAATAACTAAATAAATAAATAAATAAAATGGTAAAGCAATTACTTCACGCACCAATATTCAGTGGGAAATCTCTCAGCACGTTAGGGTTCGGGTCTGTGGAATTGAGGAAACATATAAATTTGTTTATGTATATGTCTGCATTAAATTTAATATAATGTAAGGTTCAAAATATATAAACATCTGAACTGTCTAATAAAATATATGTTCTAAAATAAAATCAGTTCTCAGTTCCCACCTCACAGAGCTCTGTGTTCTGTATAGTGAACTTACAGAAATCTTTGGAGGCACTGCGGGATCCCGATCGGCTCTGGCGCAGGGAGAAACGGCTCTTCTGGCTCTTCAGAAATCTTCTCATCATGGTTTCTGGGTCTTCTGTGTGGAAGTCGAGCTGTAAGAGGTCACCTCAGGTCAGCACCTCCTCACCAAGTCACTGCTCCGTTATTACCAAAAATCAGTCAGTCCGGCAGGTTTAGCCAGCTCCAGTCCAGTGAAGATCAGGAGAGGGCTGCAGCCGTGGCTCTACATCTCCACTCAGTTGGTCCAGTCCAAACCCTCTTGCAGAGTGCAGAGCAGAAATCTGGGACAAGCTAGCTGGGTCTTTTAATGATTCTTTTGCAAGAGAAAGGTACAGTGAAGCCCCATTTTTCTATAAATACCTCCCTCTCCCTCTACTTCTCTCTCTCTCTCTCTCTCTCTCTGTGTGATGCTGGTGGATCGGGCCCTCTCTCAGGGCTGAGGAGTGACCCAGAAACTGCCTGTCAGAGCAGCGAAGGACGGCGCTCTGATTACAGATCCTCAGAGATGCTGTGGTACAGTTAGATGCAGTCTGGTACATTTAACTCCAATTCCCAAGCTAAGAATCTGATTCGCTATCATTCTTCCAACTGTTTCTTATTCAAGCACAGAACACCAGGAATGGTTAAACTCCAACTCTGCAATTATAGGTATGATTTAATATGATATTAATAGCATGTGCAGCATGACGTCAAAAAGTAATTAGAAGATCTGTGATGCTCAGGGCGGGCAGTCAGAACCCACTTGTGACCTTATGGTATATGGAAGCAAATAAAATACTTACTCAGTTTACTTCCCTGTAGATCAATATACAGCAAGTAACTTTGAATAAAAGGGCACATCTCCCAAAACATGTATTAAAAATAAAATAAAAAAATGTTTCAGTCTCAAAAGAAAACATCAAATTGAAATAACACAAAAGATATAAATAAAACCAAACTAAATAAAACAAATGTTAAAAGTAAAACAAAACTATATATATATATATATATATATATATATATATATATATATATATATATATATATATATATATATATATTTTTTTTTTTTTTTTTTTTAATTAAAACTTTTAAATAAAACAAATGTCAAATGTAAAAACACAAAATAAAAAAAAGTTAAAAGTAAACTAGAAAAGTAAATTTCAAACTAAAAAATTTAATGTAAAATGAAACTAAATAAAACAAAAAGTTACATTTTAATTCATTTTGACACAAAATAAAATTATACTTTTTAATAAACATAAAACAAACAGTGCAAAACACATTCTTTTAACCTTTTTACAAAAACATTAAGGTATTAAAATAATGAAAATGAATTCTTTTCTTTTTTTATATTGTGCTTAATTGTCAAAATAAACAAATAATGGTCTTCATTATTAATACAAAAATTTGATTTGCATTTATTTTGATTTTGTGGATCTGTTATCCTTTTGCTGGCTATAATAAAGAGGTAAAAATTCAAAAACAAAACCAGTATCTTAAAAAACGCATTGCATACTACAAGAAGACCCTTAATAATCCTATTTAATATCACTCTGAAACTTGTCAAACCAGAGGGTACATGTTTTCTTAATGGATCATTTGCAAGCCAGGTCAGGGATTTAATTATAGCAGAAAATAACAGAAACATGCCATTATATATGGGCATATGTGACGGCCTGAAGGGGCAAAGCACTCCAGCATGTGTGCTGATGAGCTGATGGGATAGTGAAGGTGACCAGAACTTCATGATGCCCCCGATCTGCCAAAATAATGTGTCTCCCACCTCGATCAACCGCTGACTGAAAAAATACACTGGATATAAGAAAAATACATCAACCTCAAGCTTGCAAACTCTCAAGAATATATAAGCCATGTGGCTTTATAGACTGAAACACACACTGCATCAATCACAAGCTCAATCTTTTGAACTCTTGATTTCTTTCAAAAAATACTGAAAAAAAAGCACCGCCCTCTGCAAGAGATCAACTCCTGCTTCTACGTCACGTCTATTCAAACAGCGCTTTCTGATGAAGGGGTTAAAAACAGGACAGAAAACAGCCTATTACTTCTAAAGCATGATGTTTTTGATGTAAAAATATTGATAACATTATATAAGTAGACCTTAGAGAACAGTACAAAACCAAAAACAGAGGCAGTTCATGACTCCTTTAAATAAGCAAAAATGTCCTGTTACAAACTTACAACGGCCCTAAACATTAAAATACACTTTGAAATGTGTCTGCCACTTCTTATATGGTGAATTACACACATTAATATGGTCACCACAGTGATCAAAAACGCGTATTAACCTCAATGGGCAAAAATATTTCCGGACTCCTGTTAGGAACGTAAACAACGAAACATCAAAAAACGCGCAGGAAATATGTCAGTAAGTTATAACTGAAAGTTCATGGAAAGTTCTACTGAAAAAGCACATCTATACTTTTATATTCAGCATACAGGTGCTGGTCGTATAATTAGATAATTAGAAATAAAAGTTGATTTATTTCACTAATTCCATTCAAAAAGTGAAACATGTATATTATATTATATTCATTACACACAGACTGATATATTCCAAATGTGTATTTCTTTTAATTTTGATGATTATAACTGAAAACTAAGGAAAATCCCAAATTCAGTATCTCAGAAAATTAGAATATTGTGAAAAGGTTCAATACTGAAGACACCTGGTGCCACACACTAATCAGCTAAATAACTCAAAACACCTACAAAGGCCTTTAAATGGTCTCTTCTGTAGGCTACACAATCATGGGGAAGACTGCTGACTTGACAGTTGTCCAAAAGATGACCATTGACACCTTGCACAAGGAGGGCAAGACATAAAAGGTCATTGCAAAAGAGGCTGGCCGTTCACAGAGCTCTGTGTCCAAGCACATTAATAGAGAGGCGAAGGGAAGGAAAAGATGTGGTAGTGTACAAGTTTACAAGCAATAGGGATAACCGCAGCCTGGAGAGGATTGTGAAAGAAAACCCATTCAAAAATGTGGGGGAGATTCACAAAGAGTGGACTGCAGCTGGAGTCAGTGCTTCAAGAACCACTACACACAGACGTATGACATGGGTTTCATCGGTCGCATTCCTTGTGTCAAGCCACTCTTGAACAACAGACAACGTCAGAAGAGTCTCTGTCATCTGCTGGTGTTGGTCCACTGTGTTTTGTGAGGTCCAAGGTCAACACAGCCGTATACCAGGAAGTTTTAGAGCACTTCATGCTTCCTGCTGCTGACCAACTTTATATAGTTGCAGATTTCATTTTCTAACAGTACTTGGCACCTGCACACAGTACCAAAGCTACCAGTACTTGGTTTAAGGACCATGGTATCCCTGTTCTTAATTGGCCAGCAAACTCACCTGACCTCAAACACATAGAAAATCTATACAGACCCAACAAGTATTTCAGGCAAAAGGAGCCCCAACTAAGAATTGAATGCTGTATATGCTCATACTTTTCATTTTCATACTTTTTAGTTGGCCAAGATTTCTAAAAATCCTTTCTTTGTATTGGTCTTAAGTGATATTCTAAATTTCTGAGACACTGAATTTGGGATTTTCCTTAGTTGTCAGTTATAATCATCAAAATTAAAAGACATAAACATTTGAAATATATCAGTCTGTGTGTAATTAATGAATATAATATACAAGTTTCAATTTTTGAATGGAATCAGTGAAATAAATCAACTTTTTGATGATATTCTAATTATATGACCAGCACCTGTATATTAATCTGTTTTTAAACCCTCCAGAAAGTCTTGCTCCATAGACTCCCATTTGATTTTGGTTTGTTTTTACAAACTGAGGCATGGAGTTATGGATTACTAAGAATGCTAAAATGAGCACTGATCAATGAATTAAGAAAAACAGAGGTACAAAAAATATATATTTAATGTTTCATACTTTCGTTTCCTGCCAGTTGTTTAATGGGCTCTGTTATTGGTGTGAACAAGTCATGTTACATATTCATGATGAGTAGATGAAAGTCGTTTATGATTTTACGCCATGCAGCAGAGAAAAAAAACAACAACAAAAAAAAAAAAAACCTAAAAATGGCATCAGTTCTTTAGTATAACGTGCAGCTTGAAAACAATGGGTTTAAACCCCAAAACACAAACTTTTAACAGTTTTCATAAGCAAAAGTTATGAATCCACCTTGCAGTGCAAAAATTTAAATGAAATGCTATGCCATGGCTGTTCATGTAATAAAAGAAACATATTAAATGAACAGATCCTGCATCTTAAACCACTACCATGGTCTGGATTTCCACTTCGTCGGGGGAAGTGATGACATACTGCTCCTCTTGCTCCATCGTCTCAATGTTCTCCGCTGTTACCATGGTCACTGTCTCCACGGCGCCCTCTGATGTCGTGGTGAGGATGGTGCCGTCGCTCAAGGCGTTTGCGAGTGTCATGGCCACCTGCTCGGTCAGGCTCTCAGGCGTGGCGATGGTGATGGTGTCTCCACAGTCTGAGATGCCTGGGGTCTCGTCTGCGGCCACGTTACGCACGATGATCTGGTGGCCTCCGTGTGATTGGCTGACGATCTGCTGCACCACCTTCATGATGTGACTGTCCATCTGAGGTCAGACACATCGAGCACATCAGTTACTCCATTTAGATCTTGCTAATATTTTCTATAAGTTGACATTGATGCAAGGGAGATTGTAAAAATGAAGATAAATTGAATTATAGCCACCTCCTCCGCTTGAGCTGCTTCCTCAGCTGGTGCCTGAAAGAAAAAAATTATAAAAATCTGTATTTTAAACTAAATTATAGTCACTGTGTTGCAACAACTATCTTTATTGTATATATTTTTTAATCTTTAGTTTTGGCCATCCATATTATTTAGTATAAAATATAATTAAATGTACACTAGTGTTTGGAAGTCTGGGGTCAGAATGTCAAAATTATGAAGCAGCACAATTGTTTTCAACACTGATAATAATCAAAATGTTTTCTGAGCATCAAATTACTATATTAGAGTGATTTCTGAAGGATCATGTGACACTGAAGACTGGAGTAATGATGCTGAAAATTCAGCTTTACATCAAAGAAATCTATTACATTAAAACAAAAATGCAATAATATTCCACTGTATTTCTGAGCAAAGACATGCAGCTTTGGTGAGTTTAAGAGACTTATTTAAAAGAAAATTACTCCAGCTTTTAAATGATAATGTAACAAGTGGTGAGAGATTACGATTAAAAGACATTTAACTGGTTAGATTTTCCTTCATTATCAATTACACCAATTTGAATAATTGTATTGATCTTTTCTGTTTAATGTATATGTTGTTCATATAATCATTTTCATATAATTATATCTACACACACACGATCGACAACATATTAGTCCCCTCAGCACATCAAGTCACATGACAAGCAAACACAGCCCAGCGTGCATCGGTTTACCCCTATGATGTATTCCTGAGTGTCGGCCACCACTGAGGAGAACTCCACCAGCACTGCATGAGGGTCGTCTGATACGACCTCCTCAGAGACCCCCGACCCCTCAGAGTCCTTCTGCTGCACCGCAAAACAGCCTCCTGACACACACACACACTGTAAGACTTCATCATGTCTGAAAATAGCTTAAATGAGTCTCTCGAGTGTATTTCAGAGAAGAATTCCAGAATTATATGTGTAAAAGTTATGCTAGACTTTTTCATTATTTTTATTATGCTCACCAAGGCTGTATTTATAGGATCAAAAACGCAGTAAAAACTGTAAAATTGTAAACTATTACTTTAATTTAAAATAAGTTTTCTATTTGAATATATTTTAAAATGTAATGTATTCCTGTGATTCAAAGCTGTATTTTCAGCATCATTACTGCAGTCTTCAGTGTCACATGATCTTCAGACGATAAGGTGCTTTCAACAAAAGCGTCTTCTAAATAAATGCATGAATGTAAATTTTCATTACTTGACAGAAAATATTTTTAAAAATGCTATAGTTACAATTATTTAGTAAGAATTCAAATTTATATAGTAATAACTACAACTAAATAATAATAAATACTAAATACTGTAGACAACTAAAGGAAAAAAATTAAAATTTACAAATGAAATCGAATTCAAAATATTAACAAAAACAACAAAACTATATGAACCATACACTGGTTTACAGTCCATTTTGTCATTTCACATTTCAAGAGAGGCCTTAAAAATTTGTTCAATTCAATACAAAATACTTTCTGATATTAATATTCTCCATTATAAACAAAACAATTTTTTAACGTACCAAACATTCATTTTTTAATTAATAATAATAAATGTTAATTGAGCAGCAAATCAGTATATCAGAATGATTTCTGAAGGATCATGTGACTCCAAGACTGGAGTAATGATGCTGGAAACTCAGCTTTGCATCACAGAAATAAATGTCAAAATATATTGAAATACAAAACTGGTATTTTAAATTGTAATAATATTTCACAACATTACTGTTTTTTTTTTGGTGAGCTTAGATTTTCATAATTATTAACTACTATCAATTTTAATCATTTTATTAATAATCAAATTAATAATCATTTAATCATTCCAAATATCCACATTCTGGATATCATAAAAAATAAAAAATAAAATTTTAGGATATCCATATAGCTAATCTTTTCTTTATCACCTTGTATGTAGGACTTTTTAATATGCCAGAAAACACATTATAAGTCCTCCTTATGTTTACCAGTTGTTTTCTAACATTCACTTCAGTTGAGACATGTTTTAAAATGATTAATTAATGCATTATTTTAGTGAATCATGTTAATGAACCTTTAGCTCGCATGTGACGGTTGAGCGTGCCATGCTCGGCAAAGCCCCGGCCGCATTTGGAGCACTTAAAGGGCTTTTCTCCCGTGTGATGTCGGATGTGCCGCACCAAAGCGCTCTTTTCCCGAAAGCCACGGGAGCAGTGCGGACACACGTATGGCTTTTCCTCGCCATGAGTGCGGTGGTGGACCTGCAGAGCATTCTGGAACACAACAGACATGCGGTGGTTTAACAAACGAAGGACTGTGTTCGCATATTGCTTTTGCATTTTGACCTCACCTTGGTCTTGTAGCTCTTGTCACAGAAGCTGCAGTGGTACGGCCTCTCGTCTGAATGCGCTCTCATGTGTTCCCGCACGTGTCCGATGGCTTTAAACTGCTTGCCGCACTCTCCGCATTTGTAGCGCCGCTCGCTGATGTGCGTCTCCATGTGTTTCTTCAGCACGTGGCCCGTCAGGAACTCCTTCTGACATGTTAGGCACTTAAACGGCTTGTAACCTGAGGAAGGAAACGAACATTCAGAGACTCAGCTATTCCACAAACATTAGAGATTGTTAAGGAATAAACTGCTTTGAATGGGCCGCACCGACATGCCCTTTGACATGGAGCCTCAGGTAGGTTAGTGTCTTGAACATACGCTCGCAGTGAGGACATTTGTATAATTTTGACTCCACAGGTTCGTCCTCCTTCACAGACGAATCCTACAGTGGATAAAAAAAATAGTTGGAAGTCTCATTTGTGCTGTTTTATTGAAATAAAACATGCCGTCACAATCTAAGAAACTCACTTGTGTTTCCTCGGCCACGGTCTCCACACATTCCTCCGTCACCTGGATCTCAGTGAGTCTGGCGTCAGTCTCAGGAGTCTGCAGGACTGCTTTAGGTGACCGTGCCTCTGCCTGCTCGGCCGCCTCGGTGGCTTCGGTCTCCAGCGCGATGCCAGAGTTTATGATGGCCTGGCAGATCAGATTGTCGGCTTCAACCAGTGTCGCAGTTTGAGGCTGAGACACGACCTGTTACGGACAGAGGAGATTCAATAACGCTAGTGTGAAACGAGACACAACTTCTGAACGTATAAACAAATGTCCTTGTACTTGTCCGAACAGCTAGATTTGTACAAGTTACTTCTTACAAAGATTATTTTTGGGGGGGCTTTTAGTTTAGCATGTTAGCCATTTTAATAATATATTACGTATGCAACACTTCATAAGGTTTAATTTTTTTAACATTTGCTACTGTTTTAGATGTTGTCAGTAATAACATTAGTAATGATTTGGGCAGCCTTAACTAAAAATGAACAACATTTGTCACAGCATTTATCTAGATTTATCAGTGTTGGGAAAGTTACTTTGGAAATGTAATAGATTACAGATTACATGTTACGCTATTCAAGATTTAACGGGTAGTGTAAAGATTTCAATTTCTTTATTAATGTAACTGATTACATTTGATTACTTTTCAAAATTTCTAATGAACGTTTTTCAGCTCATTGTGAAACATTTAAAGCAGGCAGGGTTAACCTTACAGTAGTGCTCAGCACTGATTATTGTCAGACTTTCAAATCCTTCATCACTTCATCAGTTTTAAAGCACAGCCACCACAAAATTAGACTTTAGCGCCTTGTTACTTTGAGATTATTCTGAGGTTAAATACAGATTTAAAAGCATAAGATATAGTTTAATAGCTATGATACTGTTTTTGAAATCAAATCAGACAGGAAATACTGGCATCTAACAATGACTTGAAAAAAAGTCTTAAAAATTATTTTAAAAATAAAGCATATACATAAACGCAAATAGAAATTAACAGTTGTCAAATAGTTCAATTCTGTATACTACACTCCTAAAACATTGGTTGCTCATATTTTAAAGTAGGGCTGCCCCCTAATAGTCGACTATACATTAGTCAACCAAAACTATATTAGTCACAGAATTTGTTTTCTTAAAATTCACATTGGTGAAGTGACGGACAGATCGTTAACGGCTGGTCTTTGTGGTAATACAGTGCATTGTGCAGGACATCCAAACTCTCGCCTATCATTCTTCGACCTCAAATATGGCTTATCGTCTGAAATATTTATTAGCAACTTTACATGGCTGTTCAATCAGAAAAATGTGCACTGTTCAAGTGTCCGCGTGGAGTGTGGAGCTGTACAGTAATTCGCAGCAAAGCCTATATAGCATCAAAACCTGCTTTTGTAAAATAAAGCCACCAGGATGTGCTTTCTGCCATCTCGGTCTCTGTGAACTTGAGCGCGAAACTCTGTGTATATCTTTGCCTTACAGATATTGAAAAATTATATCTATGTTAAGTGAAATGTTTACTTTAAAATGAACCAGTTAAAATGGAAAACAAATATACTCCGATTATGTAATCTGAATGAAACATGCATACAGGCGCATCACTGCTGCGGAAACGATGAGTCAGTGTCGCTGACTTCATCTCTTAAACCTAAAGCGAAGAAAGCACCAATTTATCAAATTATTAAAAATTTTAATGCAGCGTCCTTACTGTTTTTCCCTGACACATTCATAATCATTACTTCTGTCGGAGTGCTGTGGCAAGCTTTATGCGTGCGCTTGAGCCCTTATTAGGCTATGTAGCCAATCAAAGGCTCATTTTAATGATTGTAATGTTTTATTAATAAACATGCGATTAGTCGACTAATGGTCAAAATGAACAACTACTAGTCAACAAGAAAAATCCTTAGCCGAGGGCAGCCCTAATTTAGAGCAGTCAATGCAATTTGGGAAAGAAATCAACTCAAATCTGTATGTGAAAATATTCAGATCTAACCACCTTTGTAATGGTTAACATTTTCATAAGTAACTGTAATTTACCATAATTATCATTTCTTCTCAGTAACTGTAACAAATAATAGTTACATTTATTTTTTAACTAAATTAAATTCCTCTGTTACATGTTACTAGTCACCCCCCCCCCCCCCCCCCGACACTGTTTAGAAACATACTTTTGTTATTTGTTGAATTATATTTTCTCATAATTTATTCAACCTGAAATACAAAAAATTGCAAGAAAATTGCAAAAAAATGCTTCTTGTTAGTTCATGGAAATCCAATAGATTTGTTCACAACCATGGCACAATTTCGACACAGAATTTTCAGAAATATTAAAACTGTGCAGTGGCGACTGTATTGGATCTGATGTCACACCACAGAAGTGTGAGTAACTGTTTTTATTACATGCTCAATATAGCTTTGTCTTATCAATGTTGGGAAGGCAAAAAGAAAAATCAGCTTTTGGTCCTATTGTTGAGACTTGCTTAAATGCATAAAACATTTTTCTTTAAATTCCAGCTCCCTAAAATACAACTGAACCGTTATGTTTTTTTATTAATTAGTGACACTAACATGCTTTTCTGCACCATGAATATTTGTAATCAACATGCTAGTTTTGTTAGTGTCTTACCTGTTGCACTTGTCCTACCACCTGGATCTGTATGATTTCCTGACCAGCTTCCACAACCCTCACGACAGGAATTTGCTCCTTCTCAGGTTCAGGAGGCGACGGCTGAACTTCTAGAATGATAACAGCAAATCAATCAGAAAGCCTCTTGCGAAAAATTTATCTCTATCATGGTATGAACAAACCAGCTAAAAATGTCAGCCTGAAATGAACATTCACCATCAATTTCTGGATGCACGTTATAGATTTGATCTATTCATGCATTTTGTGACCTTGCAATACTAAATAAAAGGTGGTCATAACTGATCTTCCCATGAAAAAATAGACACATGCAACACTTAACCAATCATTTAATCCACTTGAACCCTGCAAAGTCCCGTTCATCCATCACATCTCAACCCCCCCATTTTCTATTCAATCATCCATTACACTCTTAAGGCGGTCGCACACCGGACGAGAAGCGCCGCGTCACGCCAAATGTAGGACAACTCGAGGTATCGCATACCGGACGCGCACATTCTATATCGCGAGCTCAATTTCGCAGCAAGATGGGTGAGTTTTAGCTTCATCTATTATTATTATTTTAAATATAATTTTTTAATTGATAAAAGCTTAATTGACAGGCAAATGTTACACAGGCCAATACTTTAATATTTCGCGTATGTAAAAATGTCTCAAGAGAAAAATAAAATATTAAAAGCACTACGTTTATTATACATTTAATTATATATGTTTACATTTTAATTAAGCTGTACAACTAATATAAGTAGTATTTTGCAGCAGTGGTATCTTGGTGTAATGTATGAACAACGATTTGAAACAAATATGATGTTTTTTTTAATATAAAACTATGCAGATGGCGCTCTGTGGCGCGGCAGAAATTTGAACAGCGTTCTCAGTCGTAGCTGGGCACCGCGGACAGACGCCGAATGGCGCCGCCGGTGTGTGTACACTCATAGAGAATAATGTGTTCGAATTTTAAAGACGTGGCGCGACGCGGCGCGGCGCTTCTCGTCCGGTGTGCAACCCCCTTTAGGCTATGTTTACACAACAACTATGTAGTCAAAAACTGATAAGTTTTTCCCTTGCATTTTTTAAAGGTTTCACATATACACAGCAACATATTTTCAAAAATGACCAAAAACGCTGTATTACATGTGCCAAGCCAGTAGTTGGCGCTGTGTGGCTTGTGGCCGCTATTGGTTGTAATGTTGTTGCAGTAAATCCTCACTATTAGCAAACTCTTAATCAGCAACAACAGTACTATGTACTCCGCCATTGCTGTGTATGTATGTTCGCTCTTGCCTTTAAAATTGACACGAACTGTGCATGTCTACATTCCCAACACGTACTACACACGCACATGACGTCACCGTTTTTAAAGATTCCCATACTGGGTGTTTATACGGAAATGATAATGGTGGCGTTTTCAAAAACTTGTACTTTCAAACCCGTTTTCATAAATATGTATTTTCAGTGCCCAAAACGTTGTTGTCGTATAAACGAACAGGCAAAAGGCATTCAAATTTTCCCGTTTTTGGCTGAAAATGTTGTCGTGCAATGGCCCCTTAAAAGAAAACATCCATTGCAACTTTCCTTTTTTGTGACTTTAAGCTTGTAGCAACTGTTAAATGACACCCACCTATCACTGAAAAGGTAATTATGAAAATACCTTTCCGAACGCCATCCTTGCTGACAAGTATCTCTTTACACTGACTGTAGCGAATCTTCTCAGTGCAGGGCGTAAGAGACTTCAGATGTCTGGTTAGAGCTCCGGACTCTCTGAACGCCAGGCCACACTGACTGCAGCGGTACGGACGCTCATCTGCCAGAGGAAATGATGGCAAAATAGTCGCTGTGAAAGACTTGCATAAATAACTTTCCCAACTCAGAGTCCAATACAAGAACACTAAGTTTTACCTGTGTGCCGACGTTTGTGTCGGATCAACGAACCCTTGGTCCTAAAAGCAGTCTGACATATTTCACACTTAAAGTCCTTCTGGTCAGTGTGTGTGAACATGTGGGTTCTCAGAATATTTGTCTATAAATGGATCGAATGTATAACTGGAGTGAGTTTTCCTTGCATATTCGCAGACTGGGTAAGTATTCAAATGCATAAAAATGATCTAATGTTGTACCGTTTTAAAGGTCTTCTCACATATGTCGCAGATGTATCGTCCCTCTGCGTTTAACTTCCAAACCAATTTTGCAGAACTGGTACTGTCATCCTCACTTGGAGAACGGCTTCTCTTTTTTCCTCCAGCTGCTGCTTTTTCTCTCTTGTCTAAAGAACAAAGCGACTTCATTTAGTACCCAAACAAAGACAGATGGATTGGTAAATTATGTTCTTTTCAGACCCAAATCTTCCCATTGTACAGTTTGTATATAGATGTCTTGTTTGGCCCTGGTCCTGTTCAGTTAAAATGAGGACATCTAGTCCCTCAATACAATGAAATTGATATTATATTGACTTTACTAAATAAAAAGTGTGGTACCTGCATTCGATGTGCCCCCTTCATCAGATGAACTATCATTTTCACTCAGCTTGACATCAGTGGAAGCCCCTTCATTTGGGACAACATTTGCCTGAGGGAAGAGGCAGACAAAGGAGCACTGATGTATCCTCATTTTGCACAGCATCTTGGGTCTATGGTGCAGATACACCACTGTTCAAAAGTTTGAAATATTCTCACTATCTGAAATGGCTATCTTCTATCGTAATACATTTTAAAAATAATAAATTTTTGTGATGCAAAGCTACATTTTCAGCATCATTACTCCAGTCTTTAGTGTCACATGATCAATCATTCTGGATATAAAATGATGCAATAAAAAGAGGAATGATATGATAAGACACAAACCTGATGGTCCTGCTGAGGATGCTTGCAGCTCCTGCTGAGTTTATGTTGGATGAAAGCATCCAGAGCGGAGAACTCCTCCAGACATCTCCCACATTTATGAATATCCTCATCTGAGAGGGAAGGCAAAATTTTTTATCTCACTTCAGCTTGGCAGATCATGCATATTGCAAAAGTATCTACATGAAATGAACAAATATTTATCAGTCTAAAACTATACAATTTCCCCCACAATCGTGGCATCAATTTTGCATCCAATATTTTGTATTTTATTATATATATATATATATATATATATATATATATATATATATATATATATATATATATATATATATATATATTTATACAGCATATAGAAAGATTTTCATTACAGTTTAAAATAACGGTTTTCAATTATAATTTTTTTTTGCATCCAATATTTTAAAATAAAAATAAATGTATAAAAAATAAATGTTAACATTTTAATTGTTAAATATTATTATTTATTAATAATAATAATATACATTAATTTTATAATTATTACAAATACTATTATAGATTTATTAATGAAATATAAATAAACTATAATGTTTTTATTAATATCTCGGATTCGTTTTTAGTTTTATATTTACCATTATGACTTTTTGTATTATTATAAATTCTGTTTATTATTATTATTTATTTCATTTATTACTAAACATTACTTGTTTAAAATGCCTTTTACAAAGAGAAAGCAGTTATCAATAAATATTTAAAACGTCATTTCGATCACAGAGTATGCTATTATTAATATAATAAAATATATATTTAATTTGAGGTGCAAACGACTTTGATGTGTTTGCACATTGTTTTGTTGGACAAAGATTTTATTTTAAATATACATAAAAGTAGCGTCTGCTAAATTAAATTAAACTTTAAAAGTACATTATGCATTTAGCAGACGCTTTTATCCCAATAAAATAAAAATGTATTCAGGCTAAAAAAAAATGTACCCAGCTTTTTTTTTTTTTTTTTTTTTGCTAAATGACTAAATGTAAATGTAAAAGTGAAATTCCAGAGTGGGCCAGAGTGTCCATACGTAAATAAACGCCAAAATTCTGTTAAAAACGGTAACATTTGACAGTGTTGGTGTTGTGAGCTCTCCATCAGGTACAGATCGATGCTGAGCAGCATTAGCAGCAGCACAAACATGCTTGTCAAATCTAACATCGCGGCTCCAGCAGACTCTTCTAGAGTGACTGAACGAGCCGAAGTCAGGCCCACACATTTAATCTCGCTCTCGCTTCATGGGGCCGTGTCCAATCGCACTGTTTCTACCTTCGTCTCCGAGTGTGGTCTGGATGGTGATGATGTTGCTATGCTCCGTTTGGTCGGTCTCTGTTGCTGCCGTATTATTATTTTCTTCAGTCATGTCGTTCCAGACCTCCGTCTTCTGTCGCAACGCTTCAACAGGGAAAACATGGCGGATTTACGACCTCGTCGTCATAACAACTGAAGGGCGGAGAGGGGAGGGAGAACGAGCACGTCATAAGAGATTCAAAATAAAGGCGCGCTCTTCTTCTCCAGTCAAATCGGTTCTTTTGAATGGATCGTTTCAAAGAGTCGGATCAGCGATTGGCATCCATAATCTAAAAACACTGCTATTAATAACGCATTATTTATTATATTTGTAAGTTTTAAATGTAATTTCATGTGTTCCAGAATTAGTTTGTGTAGTTATATCTTGTAAACAGATGAGGGGAAATGAAAAGTTACAAGTTACAACGTGTTATTTACGACTTGATTATAGTTTTATCAAGCACAAATGAAACAGAGATAGCTTTAATAAAAATGATTAGTTTGTAAATCTTACCAAGACCGAACACGAATCGGACTGGGTTTGTGAACATGTTGAACTATTCAGAAGATCTGAATGGGAAAGAATGATTCGCTCGCGAGTCGGACTATACAACAGTAAATATTCTTATATTTACATTCATTAAATACGGTAACTTAATCTCACACCACAGAGTAATATATCTGATTAGGCAAAAACTTGTATAACCGATGATAATCCCTTGTTGAATATAATATCTGAATTATACTGAAAGCATAGACACCATCAAAGAGTTAGCAATAATAAAACAGTGAAAACAGTACAAAAAACATTACCCTTTATTTATTTTTAATGTTGTAAACACACACACACACACAAATTAAATATAGCTAATTATGTTGCATTACTGGCATTGTGATAAAGCTCCTTAACCACTTAGTCACTTAACCAGCAGGTTTCCAGTTTTAATGTTTTCTGAGGTAAATGCTTCTATAGCTACTTTAGGATTTTATGTGTAACAGTGATAAAAACACTAAATATACTTTACTCAAGGCTCTCAGTTGTAACCTGATTCCACATTCTGCAATTGTAAAAATTTTAAAACCACATTTTAAACAGTTTTCTGCATGTCAAAGACATGAAGTTTGGTCATGTTGCATCCCTAGACATATGCACTGAAAAAAGAAAGAGAAAAACATTAGCTCTACCAGTGTAACTGCAAAGGCAAATCACTTTCATTATTTTGAGTCAACTCAAAACCAGATTAAATAAATTCATAGATGCAGTTTAGTGAGTCCACTTCTTCAAATAGTGCATGCCCAGTGTAATTAGAGAACTTTTATGCAACATTTCATTATCTTTTCATCACTTCCAGCGAAGCCTTCAGGAAACAAGGAAGATCCCCGAGGTAGAAAAACTGTAGGATGTGCGAATGCCACATTTTGGAACGTCTTTCCTGTTGGTCCTCTTGTCTGTTTCACCTCTCTTTCGAAGGATCAACCTTTGGCTGTCCGTTGAGTTTAATGATTCGTTCTACATCAACCACCATCTCATGAAGTCTGTCTATGTGTTCGTTGACATTCTCCTCCAACCACTCCTCTAAAGTGTCTGGGTAGAAGATTGCCTCCATATTTTGCCGGAAAGTCAGTAAAAAGGAATCCCATTCATCCATCAGTCTGAAAAGATGGAAAAAAACACAAAATATTTAGGTTACTATATTTCCGTTTATGTACCTAACAGCATAATCAAGCTTAACCAGAAATTCTAGTTCATGGTTTATAATAATCACCTGCACAAACCTGCAAACATTCAATGTTCATCACTAATAAATGTTTATAATTTGTTTTACTATATCTCGGATTAGCTTTTAATTTTCTATTTTCTGTTCTCATTATAATTTCAGTTAAAATTTTCAGTTTTTTTTAATGTCTACACAAGTTTTAATTTTGTTTCAGTACTTAACTTAAAGTAGTAGTTAAACACGAACAAAATAGTTCTAATGGTTTTAATTTCAGTTATCATTTTTGAAAATTTCCATGACTTTTACAAGACTTCTTGAGTCAGACTGATGTATTTATTTATTTTTCTGATATAAACTAATACATAAATGAATCTTTTAGACATTATTGATGAAAAATCTCTGACAAATTCATTGACACAAAGTGGCTCACTATGACTGTGGGAACCCTGTATCCCAAAAATAATAACCAATTTTTTATGAGAAATATAACAACAATACTTTTGCCAGTAAATGCATCAAATAATATGCCAGTTCTAAAAAGAAAAAGGGTACTTTTTCAGTCCATCTTTGAAAAATGCAAGATTTCGAGGGTTTCCAAAGCTACGTTTGCGATGATATGGACTGAAGGATCCCTTGACGTGGCTGCAAAACACAGGACAAACAAAATGTTAGCACAAGCTACAAGATGTTCAAGACAAAGAATTGAAAGCTTATGCTCATTTGAGCTCAGGTTAGGTCACTCACTAGTTCTGCATGATCTTTTTAACTGAACTCTCGAGGTCATCCTTGATCTTCTTCACCATTTCATAAACATCTGAGCCAGGAAAGGATGCACCCTTACTGCAGAACGGTCAAGACAGTATCCATTACATACCTCACAATCGATTCACATAGGTCTATATATGAACTAGTTCTTACCACTCATTTTTGCTCAGCTCAATCTGACACCCAAGGAGACGCTCTACCTCCTTTTTTGCCTCCGAATCAAATGAACCTAATGCAAACAAAACCCTTTGTAGTATATCACATATGATGTGATTCAACTCATTTATGAAACAGCATGTTAGACACTCAATAAAACCCGTTGCTTCAGACACTCACCGTTTTTCAGCGTCTGAAGACAGACAGCCAGAGAAGGGATGGCCACAGGGAGAAGCTCACACAGCACAGTGTGATGCTCATACCTTCAACACACATACGTTTATTAATGCTCAAGGTTGAGAAGTTGGTATAATGGCAATGCATGTTTGATGGCACAAAGTATTTGAAGAAACAGTTCTGTAAAACTGCAGGCTCACCTCTGCCAGCCAGTCAGAGCAATGCCTTGGTATCCCACAGACTTGTACTGCGGCATGGATTGAATGACTTTGTGCCACTGAAGGTGGTTTTTTAAATGGTGACTGATTGGGGTCCATTTCTGGTCAATTCCAGAGGCTCCTTTGAAAGCGCTAGCAAACCACACACCCTTGAATCCAGCCTGTTCATACTTAGAGATATAGTTCCCTACAAACAATATTTAAACACAATGTTTTTAAATGATTACTATGTTTTTCTATACAGATTTTGTATAAAATTAAATGTTTATTAAATATTCAGTGGTTTTTTTTATTTATAAAACGGATACACCTCTTTGTTTACGTCAGAGCATTCATCAGAGTTTTGATCCAGTGTAAGGTTACTAAAGCGTGTCACGAAGCAGCCAATTGTTCCAAACATCCCATTCATTTCAGGGCTTCTCAAGCACACTCGCCAGAAAGTTAAAGAAATTACAGCAGTTTTGGGCAAGAATTGGGCAAAAATTTTGTAATTAATGACTCACCCTCAGGTCGTTCATGACATCAGAGGGTCAGTTAGAATTTGTTGAAGCATCGAATATACATTTTGGTCCAAAAATAACTGTCTTCTCTTTCGATTCTGTTCTAACTGACCATCTGGTGTCACATGGACATGATGTCACTTCAGTCTAGTGTTATTGATAGTTTCGTGACAGAGCCTTGATACTCTCCTCAAGTGTTGTCTTGTATTGTTGCACGCAGCTCGAGTTATCAGCTACGTGCTTTCTTGTTCTACTTTGTCTTGTGCTGTTGCACGCAGCTTAGTTTTCGTTGGCTTATGGGTATGCTCATTAGCTGCTGTTTGTGTCTAATTCAAGCACACGGCTTGTGATTGGTTTGCTGACCATGTGCTTGTGTTTTTGTTTTGTGTGAGCAAATGGCTTTTGTCCTAGTTTCGATCTGCCATGTGCTCTCGTCAATTGTCTTGACCCCACCCATCTTGGTACCTGATTATTGATGTATTTTCCCTCGCTACCCTATTTATTGTCCTTGTGTTTGCAGTCTGGTTGCTAGTTCGTTGTCAAATATTTGTCTGTGCACATCGTGCCTTGACTTTCCTTGCCTGTCAAGTTTTCTCTGTTTCCCTACGGGGTAGTTTATCTTTGTTTATTTTATTATTATTACAATGAAAGAGCCCTTCTCTCTGCATCATTGAGTCCACGCCTCATCCCTCTACCTGAACCCTGACAATGGACTACTTTGTTTTTCTTATCCTTTCTGGACATGGACAGTAGACCGTACACACAGCTTCAATGGAGGGACTGAGAGCTCTCGGACTAAATCTGAAATATCTTAAACAATGTTCCAAAGATAAATGGAGGTCTTAGTTATTAATGACATTCAATTTTGGGTGAACTAACCCTTTAAAGTTTAGTTTTAGATGATAGGCAGTTATGCTATATTTGTAGTTCGATAATGTGAGAAACACCTTAATAGCGTATTGTCCTATATTAAAGTTTTTAGTCTTTCTGCAATCTTTCTCTCCCTGCAGGAACTTGAATGAGTTTCAGTGAAGACTGCTCATTAAAGGAATACAAGAAAGAGTTTGTCTGAATGCAGTTGGTTGCCTTGTGCTTTTTAAACATTACTTAAAATTTTTATTGGGTTAAATTCCATCTTTACTGGCCTTTTTTAACATTACTTTATATTTCCTTCTCACATAAATGTCATAAAATAATACTGGGATATGAGTAATTAATCTTTTTAAATTCAACGTTTAAAAAAAAAAGACAATATATAAAATGACCGTTTTCTTGGGGCTTATTGCTTTAGTAATTTATTTTGCAATACCTTTTTCAGGATTCTTTGATTAATAAAGTTCAAAGAATGATTTTCCCTGTCACATTAATTTAATGCATCCCTGCTGAATAAAATTCTAATTTATTTCTAATTTATTTAATACAAAAAAACAAATATATTTTATATATTTAAAAACATAACTCCAAAACTTTGAACCATAATGTACATGTTTAATTGGTCATATGGCCTATGAGTGTACTGATAAGAATGATGTGTGCTGTATTTAAAAAATACAATTCTTAAGTCAAACATTTAAAAAATGTTTTATAATATATTCAAAACTGATCTCTGAAACGATATTGATTGAAAGATTACCAAGAGAAACCTATTTCCTCTGAATAATTTGCACAGATGACTCTTTCCCAGTAAGTACGATGTTTTAAGCGAATGAATCGGGTCGCTATTTTCATACGAGAAGCAGAGCAGGGCCTTACCGATCTCTTTCACATCCATGTTTGGGGTGTACTTCCATATCATTGGTGATGCAAGGTCCTGCAAACCTGATTCTAAAATGTAAAAACCCACATCATGACCAAAAAGCACTACTTTGTTATTGCCACTGTATTTTTGAAAGTTTGAAAGTCTTTGTCCTGCCAGGTTAAGTTACCTCTCACTGTATATTAGTACCCCCCCACCTAAAACTTTACAGAATAAACCGTTAGATGTCACTGTAACCCTAACCCTAACCCTAACCCTAAGTCTTAAAAATTACAGCGCACCTATAACAAATCCTAATACTGTAATATCAAGTACTGTACATTACAGTAAAAGTGAGTTTTACTTGTAATAGCTGGTATTTGAATGGCAAACATACGTTCACTGGCTTGCAGACTCTCTCAGTGTACCTTTGATTGTGTCGGAGCTAACTTTCCGAAACATGTCGTCCCACAAGATCAGCTTGATTCCTCGCTTCAGTTTGTTCATGAATCTCCCAACTGCGGTCACATGATTGAGAAACAGCTTTCCCAAGTCTCCTTTGTTGGTTTCCAGCCAGCGCTTCGAATCTTCACTTTCGCCCAGGCCACGTACCTACATGTATTTCATCCACAGTAGTAGATATGAGCTTACATTTGAAAGGAATAGCTCAATCAAAAACGAAATGAAATACAACTATTTTCAATGATCCGTAGGGAATAAAGCTCCACCAACCTCATCAGCACCGATGTGGAACCACTTTGCTTCTGGGTGCTTCTTCATGACCTGCGTTAACATGTCTTGAACCAGATCCATGCTTCCTTGGGCCTGGGGGTTCAGGCTGTTGGGAAACGTTTCCACTTCTCTTAATTTGAAGTACTTCTCGTGTTTTAAGACAAACTGTGAAATGTGAACAGAAAGACATCAACATAACCACCATCACTGGTTGTGCCTTCTACTGCTTTCCTAAAGTGAAAAAAGCTACAGTTTCTGTGAGAGTGAGCTTCTTCTGCACTTGCCTCCAAGTGTCCGAACACCTGCACCAGAGGAATCAGTTCAAGCTTGTGCCGTTTGGCCAGAGACTTCATTTCCTTGATATCTTCCACACTTTCCCAGAAACAATTAAAATAAGCAAGAGAAATAAGGATTAACAAATCATCACCTTATGATCTTGGACTATAATAAAGCAATAGTTCACCTAGATGTCAATCTGTTCCTCGTGTAAGTTACTGTAATTAGCTTCAGTGGACTGCTTTTAAATGTTTTGACTATTTCTATGGTATTTATATTATATTTCATTTCTTTTTTGGTTCTCTTTGAGGCTTGGCATGCGTGCTAATGTTCTTTAGTAATTAAAATGAACCTGAAATAAAATTAAATGTAAATATTATATATATAAAAAATTGGTTAAAGCTAAATGAGATTATTTAAAATAAACAAACAAAACATAAAAATGAAAACTCAAAATATTATATAAACTTTAAATATTCAGAAGTACTAAAATTCTAATAATATACTTAAAACATTAAAATATATATATATTTTTAAATGAGAACATGCAACAGAATAATTTAAGAAGAATATA
This sequence comes from Carassius auratus, assembly GCF_003368295.1. NCBI lineage: Eukaryota > Metazoa > Chordata > Actinopteri > Cypriniformes > Cyprinidae > Carassius > Carassius auratus. The sequence continues at coordinate 7,828,773 of NC_039270.1, read as the reverse complement.
AAACAATACATAAATGGTACTCTGAGTTTGAAGAGAAGATTAAAAAACATATAACATATTTATAACAGCATTTATAATAGGAAATAATTCAAATTAAGTATATAAATAATACTGGTGATTATTATTCACCGTCATTCTTTGGAAAAATGTTGCATATGGTAAATATTCTTCAAATATCTCCTTTTGTTTGCAGCAGAAATAACAGCGTACAGGTGTAGAATGACACGAGGCTGAGTACATAATAAAAGACCTTTCATTTGTGGGCAAACTGAGTCGAATTAAGCCAGGTTTAGTTAATCAGATGCTCAGAATCACCTGTATGCAAAGCTTGATTTGAGAATGCTGAGCTCCCCCTCGTAAGGAAACATATCCTCATATTCCAGCAATATCCCAGTAGCACCCAGAGTTGACAATAGAGGGAATATCTACAAAAGAACATCAAAGCAAACTTTGAAAAAACAAACTATTATTACGATTTACCACTTGTCTGCACACATTCCTACCTTTTCGAGGTATTTGACCTTGGGTGCGGCACCTTTCAGATCTAAGTGCACAATTTTTAATGGAGCCAAGGGTGTATCATCGGGAACTTCTGGTTCTAACTCCTCTTGGTTTGAATGGATCGTCTCTTTTTCCTCCGGCTGAACCTCTGTGTTGTCGGCATGTTCTTTTTTGACAGGATCCTCCTCATTGTGACCCAATTTCAGCTGTGGGATATGCTGGTTAGCCCAGAAAGGACCACCTTGTATGATTTGGTGGGAGTCTGAACTTGTGCCTTTGCTTGAGCTATGAATAGAGGGTAAGTAAAGTTTAATCACAAGCTTGTTTGGGACAGTGAAGCATGGCTTGATGCTGAAGCACGTGTACAAGGAGAGCCCACGAGAACTGCAAACCTCACCTGGGACGAAGGAACATTTTCGCCATGGCAACAATCACCAAGCAGCCCACGATCAACCTCATACACCTCTGAGTGTTCATGTCTGCTTCTGTGCAGGCGAAGGCGATAAACCATAGAAATGAAGACAGGTGCTGAACTCCGGTGACCTTCAAAACTAAATTTGCATTGGAAATCAAGAGACGTAACGAAAAACTTTAGAATCTTTCCCTGTTTAAATGACAATGGAAAAGCCTGCACCTCTAAACACATCAGGGGCCAGTTGCATAAACTTAACCTCTATATCAAGACAGTGCCTTAAGTCCGACTAGCAGTTGCTTTTATTTAACTGAATAACTTATAAGACCAGTCTAAACCTTTCATGCAAATGGCCCTAGTTTATGCATTTAAAGAAATCTATTTAATGCTAAAGAGTACGACAAATAATAATAATAAAACACTTTACAAATGCAAATGAAAACTTGGTCTTTTTAAATAATAATAATAATAATAATAATGTGGGAATGCATCAATAATCAAAATAGATCAATGACATAGCATGCATTTAATATATTTTCTCACAATTCGTACTCTTTAGCAGTAAAATAGATTTTGTTTTTATCTTGCTCAAACAGCTGACACGACTCTTTAAAAATAAATGAATGTTATCGTAATGTTTAAGAAACAGTGAAATGTATACTTACTCTATTGATGACCATTAATCTTTAGGTAAAAGACTTGATGAACTTATGAAGCATATAAGCGGACATAGATTTACTTCCGTATGAAGTGCATTAGTGTGGTTGAAAAACGCGACCAGTTCAACCTGTTTAACGTGACTTGCTTTCAAGAGGTTATTTGAATTGATAATTTGGTGACAGATAGTCGGCAGACATCTTTTCGTACTTGACCGAGCGAGCACCTGGATGATGACAGCATGATAGTGAAAGCGTGCGCGTCACGTCGACGCTTTACGGCGCCCGGTTTCCAGAGCATCAAACAACGAGGGACCGTAACATCACGAGTAAATGCGCACTTAAATAAAGACAGTGGATACAGTCTAAGGTTGTTATATCATATTACTTAATTTGGTTTAAAAAACAATAACATTTGGATAGTTGCCATAACATGTCAAGAAGTGACAGCAGAGTCCTGTTGTGTTACAAGATATATTTATTTTAAAACAGCCTTGTATAATTATTAATTTTACATGCAGTTTTTTATGTTTTCATAATTAAAGGACTACTATATATAAATGCTTTCTTACCATATGATATATGCTTACTTTTCAAGACAAAACACATATAAATAATATATTTTACCAGTTATATTTTCTTATATTGCAGATCCAATGCATTATTTTAATTTTAAATACGATTTCTCTCTCGCTCTCTCTCTCTTTCAGGATTTTAAAATAAGGTGTCTTTAAATGTGAGTCTTATATGAAGATATGGAAATCTTAAAATGAGACATGTTCAAATTTCTCTATCCTATCTTTTGAATGCAAAAAAACCGTCGAGATGAAAAATCTTCGATGTTGAATCGATTTCAGCAGCAGTAAGACATGTGACACCTTTCATATTTGCCTTTATCTTTAAGTCCCGCCCTTAGCCTCTCACTGTTTGCTTCGACTGGTCAGAGACACTTTCAAGCGGCCTACGATTGGACGGTTCAGAAGTCATTCACAGACCCCAGCCAACCGCTTCACAGGAATACGGGTCGCAGCAAACAACAATGGCGTCCCATTTCAGTGGAGTGCTTCAGCTCACGGATCTGGATGATTTTATCACTCCGTCTCAGGTTTTAACCATGTTTCTGCATGTAACATTTGAAACAGACACATTATTATCAGTTCGTTTACTTTATATCGATATGATGGGCAAATAACACCGGTCAGCTGACCATAAGCTAAACGCATGTAACATCGTGTAGATAACGACACAAATTACAAAATGTTCCTGACAAGTTTTTTTGATAACGTTAAGTTGTGTAAATACCATAGATGCTAATTATCAAGGACATTCATTTAATTAGATCTCCCAAGTTCAGGCTCACTTTATTTGCAAAGTCAGATACTGGAAGCTGTAATGTTACACTTCAGCCACGTTGAAATGTCTGGATGTCACTGCATTGGATAACAAAACAGCGAACCACATTATTTATATGTATTAAATAATATATTATATCATTATTATAGACTACTAGAAATTTTTTTAACACTGATAATTACTGCTAATGCAGCAGTTAATTAAGAGTCATTGCTGATGTAAGATTTTGTTTTTAAAATGTAAGATTTTGTTTTTAAAAGAAGTATCTTATGCTCAATAAATCTGCATTATTTGATTAAAAAAAATACAGTGAAATAATAATTATATAGAAAAACTGTTTTCTATTTAAACATGTTTTAAATGTAATTTATTCCTGAGATCAAAGCTGAATTTCCATCATCATTACTCCAGTCTTCAGTGTCACATGATCCTTCAGAAATCACTCGGATATGATTTGCTGCTCAAGAAACATTTCTGATTATATATTGCAAACAGTTGTACTTTTTGTGGAAATGATGACACTTTCCAGGGTCTTTTGATAAAAGAGAAAAAACATATCGAATAGAATTTTGCAACATTATTAATTTATTTACTTTCACATTTGTTAAATTCAATTATCGACTAGGCTAAAAGTATTGACTTACCCTATCTTTCGAACAGTCGTACTGAAATATAATTTCACTGGTGTCCATTTGTCCAATTTATCAGGAATGCGTGAAGCCTGTAAAAGTGGAAAAGAAGCAGGGCAGATCTGTGGCTAAAATCCAGATTGAAGATGATGGCAGTTACTTCCAGGTCCATCAGGTGAGTACAAACGATGCGACTTTGATTTTCAGCCTGCATTGTGGAAGCCCTGTCTGTGTTTCAATCGTCCGATATGATAAATGAATGCTTGTTCCCCAGGATGGTCAAAGAGAAAAGTTGGAGAAAGCGAAGATAACTCTAAACGACTGTCTGGCCTGCAGTGGCTGCATCACGTCTGCGGAGAGCGTCCTGATCACCCAGCAGAGTCACGAGGAGCTGAACCGCGTGCTGCGTCAAAATAGGGTGCGCGTTTACACTAATGCAGCTTCACTCCGAATGAACGTTCCCCCTTCAGCGTGTTTGTGTCTGTGTGAGCAGCAGGTCAGCAGTAGCGAGCAGAAGGTGGTGGTGGTGTCCGTGTCTCCTCAGTCCAGAGCCTCTCTAGCAGCACACTACGCTCTCAGCAGCAGCGAAGTGGCTCGTAGACTCACCAGCTTCCTGAAGAACTTGGGTGAGATTGAGCCCACCAGTCAAAGACACCGTCCTGTCTGTACTGAGATCAAGGAAACAGCATGTTGCTCTTTCAGGTGTCCATCACGTGTTTGACACCAGCTTCAGTCGCTCCTTCAGCCTGTTAGAAAGCCAGAGGGAGTTTCTAGAGCGATTCAGACGGAGGGAAGTAGACAAGAAGGCTCTACCGATGCTGGCGTCTGCCTGTCCAGGTAGATGCATCGGTTTTATTATGGGTCCGATATGGATTCATTCTTGTTAAATGATCGTTTGTGATTGGTTCAGGCTGGATTTGCTATGCTGAGAAGACTCACGGTGACTTCATCCTGCCGTACATCAGCACGACCCGCTCGCCGCAGCAGATGATGGGGTCTCTGGTCAAGGGCTATTTTGCCTCTCAGAAGGTACCGAACAATAAACGTCTGTCAGAGAGGGAGAAACGGCCCACGATGCTTTGTGGCAAACACAAAGTCTCACATTAAAAACAAGTATTTTTAGACTTGATTAGAGACCGCTTCATGCGTTATAGTTGTTTTTGTGTAGTTTAAATATATAGTTAATTTATTTGTTATTATTAATCCTTTTTGGTCTACTCGCACAAAGCTAATATACTAGTAAACATACTTTTAATTTACATCAGATATTAATGCATTAAATTTAGAGACCTAATCGCATTCAAAATAGTTGAATAATTGAAAAATGTTTACATAATATATGTGTGTGTACTGAGTATATTTATTATTTTTATATAAATACACACACATACAGTATATAATAAGGAAATATATGTTAGATTTATATACAAAATATTTAAATTTGTATGTAATATAAATTACATACGAGTATAAATGTAAATACAAATATTTAAAAAATGTATACATGTGCATATAAATAATACATACACGCATATAACTTTTATTTTGAATGTAATTAAGCCCTATATGAATTAAATTATTATTCCAGTAAACGGCCAATAATCAAGCACATTAGAATGAGACTTTGCCTCTCCTTCTTTTGCTTTGACAGGGCGTCCCACCACAGCAGATCTACCATGTGACCGTGATGCCCTGCTATGACAAGAAACTCGAGGCTTCCAGACCTGACTTCTACCTCAGCGAGAACGAGACCAGAGAGGTGGACTGCGTCATCACTTCAGGTGAGGGAATCCAATAGGGTCAGAATCAGGAACTGAAGGAAAACGGGTTAGATTAGAGCCATAAGACCTCAGGGTTTATGTGTCTGCTTCACAGGTGAAGTGCTGAAGATGCTGGAAGAGGAGAAAGTGTCCTTGAGGGACGTGGAAGTGGCACCTTTAGACACGATGTAAGTTCTTCTGTTTGGCAGGGAAACCCGGCTAGCACTTGTGACTCATCTGACTGTGAATGTGTTTCAGGTTCAGTAACATATGTGGAGAGGAGCTGCTGCGTCACGCAGGAAGTGGATCGGGAGGATACCTTCATCACATCTACAAACATGCCGCCCAGCAGCTGTTCGGGATTGAAGTAGATGAACTCACTTACAAGACGATGAAGTATGTCTGAACACAGCAGTATTGTTACAAAGATCCCAGATCTCTTGTTTCTCCACCACTGTTAAAAAGAAACTTTTGGGTCAGTAGATTTTCTTTTAAAGAAATTCAAACCTTTATTTAACAAAGTCGCATTAAATGTATCTAAAATACTTTCATGTTGTTACAGAAGATCTCCATTTCAAATAATAAAAATGCAGATCTTTTAAACTATCTATTAATCAAAGAATACTGGAAAAAATCTTTCAGCATTGATAATAATCAGATTTTTAAATTTGTATCAAATCAGTATATTAGGATGATTTCTGAAGGGTCATGTGACACTGAAGACTGGAATAATGATACTGGAAATTCAGCTCTACCATTACAGGAATAAACTTAATAAATAAAGTTTTTCCACATTAAAATAGGCGACTTTTATGTAATTTAGTATTACAGTTTTTTCTGTATTTTTGATCAAATAAATGCAGCCTTGGCGAGACTTCTTTCAGAAATATAAAAAAATAAATCTTACTGACCTAAACTAGTGTAAAGAATTTATTGATATTTACTGTAAATAGTTAATATTCATTTTATTAAATCATTTTAAATGTATTAAATCATGCTACTATGATTTCTAAAGCCAATATAATTTTTCATTAATGCTTAGTTCTTCTAAAGAATCGTTTTGAGTAGAAATTCCTAGAAAGTAGTTTTGAAACGACCGATTATATGAATTATATGACAGTATAATAACTAATAAGACAATCGTTTGGCTTGTAGTATTAACATCTAATAAATGACTCAACCATGATGATACCGCAGTACTGGTGATTTAAGGAATAATGCATCACTTTTCACATTTTATTTAAAGAGAATAAAAAAATTCTTAAAAAGAATCAATGTTTTTGTTCACCATAACACTTCCAGAAATACCTATAGTGCTACTATAGTTTATTGGTCACGTCTCATTTTTTGATTTGTCTCTGTTCCCTCCCCCTAAAAAAAAAAAAAAAAGGAACAAAGACTTCCAGGAAGTCACCCTAGAGAAGGACGGTGAGGTTCTGCTGCGGTTCGCTGCCGTCTACGGCTTCAGGAACATCCAGAACCTGGTGCAGAAGCTGAAACGTGGAAAGTCGCCTTACCACTTTGTGGAAGTGATGGCATGTCCGTCAGGTCAGAAGTGACACCCATAAGTGCTTAAAAACCTTCTTTCTGTAAACTTCCTGCTACCTCTCAACACACGCCATGTGATGCCTCCATGTGAGAAAAAGTGTTGCTTTTTAACATCACTGAAGGAAAATATGATTATTTCACTTTTGTATTACATGTTGTAGAATTAGAGGTTTTTCGTAGGCATAGAGTGAAATTCTGTGGGCCACGGTTTTGTCACTGTTGAATTTGGATAATATTCTGATCCCGTTCTCTAGAATGATATCTGTTCTACATGTGCTTAACCTATTAATGGTAGAGCGTAATGAGACTTTGGGTTGTGTTCTGCAGGATGTCTGAACGGTGGCGGTCAGCTGAAGCCTTCATCAGGTCAAACTAACAAAGAGCTGCTGCAGCAGGTGGAGGAGCTGTACCACGGTGAACGTGCCTCGGTGCCAGAGCAGGACTCACGAGTGGCTGAACTCTACCAGAGCTGGATCGAGAGCGTGGGACGGGAGAGAGCCAGACAGCTGCTGCACACGCAGTACCACGCCATAGAGAAAAACACCAGTGGACTCAGTATAAAGTGGTGAGGAGCCACGAGACGCTGCTTCTTTGCCTTCTGATAAATGTTTGACGAAGTCGAGTTAAACTTTAACAAGTCAAGGTGCATTTGACACTACACCAGCTACACACTTATAGACAGGCCATTAGCAAATGTGATTATGTTTGATAAAACAGATGAAGTTATATTTCCTTCAAGTATGCTTCTATAAAGTATCCGCTGAAAAAGGTTGAGGTCAAACTGGTCTTTGTGTGTCTTATAGCAGGAGGCAATTTTTCTGCGTCCATGAGTGTTGCCTTGTGTTGTTTCTTTCTTTCGTGTATTTGAGAGTTTGTTTCTTTCAAAGTGTTGAAGGCAAAGAAAATGCAGTAGATGTTACTATGTAGTATGCACTGAAAATTATACCTTTTCTTCTTTTTTAAATATTCTTTGATTTATGATGATAATAAATATATAAGTCATTCCATGAATGTAATTCTATTTATGGAGAAAATAAACTATAAATATATTTTAATTCTATTGATTTATACACACACACACACACATATATATATACTGTATATGAGATGGTTTTACTTTTTTCATTAATATAGGTATTTTGATTGCTTTTTTAATGAACAAAACAAAAAAACGTATTGCATATTAAATTGGAAGTATTTTATTAGTCTGGATACTGTTTTTTTTTTTTCATTGATACGTGACATTTAAAACAGTAATTTCATACTTTGAATTCTTATAATTTTATTATGCACAATTGTATTTAAATCTTTTGGTAATTCAACCGATTCAAGAAGGTTGGAAGACTTTTATTGCAACAAGAAAATTCATACTTAATATTGTTTTATACAAAATAAGGTAATAAAACAACACATCATTAATCAAGATTGTAGCTGGATTTATGAAAAAAAAACAAAAAAAAACAGCTATGTCAGTTTACATTAAGACTTTATTTTTTTCGAGCACTATAATTATAATTAATAATATCTGTTATTTTTCATGACAAAAAGTGCAAGTTCAGCTGAAACAATAACTGGGTGAGCTAAAACAAGGCGAAAAGCTGAAACCAGTCTACAGTGTTCAATCATTTCTACATTCAAAATCATTCAGGGACTTCAGAATATATAATATAATCTTGCTGGAACACCTCGCTTTGTTCATAACATCTTAAAAATAATTACTTTTGATTTACAAAATAAATTGCACATTTAGACAAACACTTTTCGAAACAGAACTAGAATTGAACCACATTACATTGGTTCATGGCCAGTATCTTCCCAAAACAAAACCTGCGTCATCTTACGTAAATAAAACTGCCTACAAAACGTTTTCTCTAAATGCGAATCAATGGCATAAATGTATTCATGAACATCTTTGTCTGATCTATTGCTTGCAGCAATGTTTTAAACAACATTGTTTTACAGGTTAACAATCCCGTGTATTGCTCACTGAAGACGATACGCTTCCTTAAAGAAAAGACATGGAAGAGACAAACCAGCTCAATGATTGTGCTTTTGCTTTTTTTTAAGTTTCTGCATGTCCAGCTATTGTTAGTCAAGTGATGAGCAGATATAAGCGTAGTGCTGATGATGACCATTGCAAAGCTCAATTCTTCGGGACTTTAAAGGCGTCCTTCTCCTTACGGATGCTTCCCATGGCTTCAATCGGGTCACTGGTCCCAGCATGCTCTTGTACTGACTTCTCTCTGAAGTACAAACACAAAGTATTGATTTTAAGTTAATTTGTGTAGATGGAGCAAGACGGCTTATAATATAATATGATGTACAGTCAGGAATTATTTCTCATACCTCACTCTCATGAAGGGGTTAAATGTGAACTCCTCCGCCACCGTAGAGGGAATGGTTGGCTCTCCGTTATCATATTTTTCCTAAGCAGTGTAAGAAAAGGTTATTCAAACACTAGCGCTATGATCATATTAGTGAATGCATGTTAAAGAAGAGTTAATAACCTTAGCCCATGATAACTTTTTCAGGATGGCCTCGTTATTTGGCTCAACATGCCGTGCAAACTTCAGATTATTGATGGTGTACTCGTGACCGCAGTATACACGCTGAAACAAAAGCCCACTGTGACTTCAGAACAAGGGACTTTTGATGACCTAAAACAACTATTTCAGTGACTGAAAGGTGTTTAAAGAGTTCAATAGCGTTTACGATTTAAGAATCGGTAACTTTTTATAGCATCTGTAACTTTTTATAGCACTAGGGCAGAGATTTTCTGTTTACCGTCTCTGGAGGAAGACGGCCTAAAACATCGATCAGGTTTTTGTACATCTCATCAGCGGTACCCTCGAAAAACTTCCCACAGCCGGCCACGAACAGAGTATCGCCTGTTTATAATGTGAAGAACATAACGAAAAAACTAATTTCAGAGTGTTGAAATATTGCTTTATTCATTATGGACACACTCAAGTGATCAAACGTCACATTAAAGACACTTATAATGTTACAAAAAAAAAATACATTTCTGATTCAAAGAAAAGCTGTTCTTTTGATCTTTCTATATCAAAGAGTCCTGAATGGATCCCGCTTTCCACAAACATATGAAGCAGCACAACTGTTTTCAACATTGAAAATAATAAAAAAATCAGCATATGAGAGTGATTTCTGAAGGATCATGTGACGATGCTAAAAAGAATCCATCACAGGCATTACATTTGAAAATATATTAACACAGAACACAATTATTTTACAGTTTAATGCATCCTTGCTGAATAAAAGAGTTCGCTTCTTTTAGAATTATTATATTTTTAATTGAAATTAAAATCGTACAACTTTTAATTAGTGGTGTGTATAAACGATGTCTCACCTGTAAACACAGCTGGGGGTTCAGTGCTGTTTTCTTTAGTTACAAAATAGCAGATGTGACCTCTGGTGTGACACGGCGTGGACAGACACTTCACATTCAGAGAGCCCACCTGCAATAATCACAACAATAACTGACAGCATTTCTTTGAAATAGAAATCTTTTATAACATTATAAATGTCACTTCATTTGATCATTTGAATCCATCCTTGCTGAATAGAAACATTAATCACACACAAAAAAAATCCACACTAACCAGTAGTATATATATGATATTAATCAGCCTTACTTTGAAAGTGTTGTAGTGAGTGACTTTCTGAGTTAAAGCTCCCACTCGGTCATCTCCGCCGTACACTGTCAGTCCCGGCATGAGCTTCACCAGCTTCTCATTACCTCCTGCATGATCCCTGCAAGTTACAGAACAACTTCTGTCATATCAGTGCATATAGACTACATACGTACATACAGACATACATATATAAAACATAGAATGACTGTGGTTTGTTCCAGGTGTGACTCACCAGTGATGGTGGGTTGTCAGGACGGTTTTGAGCTTCACGCCATGCTTTTTGACTGCATCTACAACCTGAGACGGATGACAATTATAAATCTATTGTATAGTCAGTAATGTGTGATGCGCACAGTGACATTTTCTTACTTTCTGAGGCTCCACTGGATCGACTATGGCTGCTTCCTTCGTGTCTTCATCGATGAGGAGGTACATGTAGTTGTCGGTGAGCGCGGGCAGCAGTTCTACCTTCATGTCGCTCTGTTCCACCAGAGAGGATTTCCTGAGAGAGGAGTCAAACAAGGCTGTGGGAACTAGAAAACAGAGGTCCACGATCAGTAAATGCTCCAGCACGAATTACAGATTGTGCATTACCGTACATCAAATTTTGTATGGTTTTATATAATTTTCTGATTCGTAAAAGCTCAAAAAATCATAATGATCTGATGATCGTTCAGAATTCAGTCAGTGATGTTGATGTGATGCATTTCGTATTATTATAAGTGTTAAAAAAGAGTTGTGCTGCTTCACATTTTTGTGAAAACTGACTTTTTTTTTTTTTTATAATTTCACTTTTAAATAAACAGTTTTAAAAGAAAAGCATTTATTTGAAATATAAATACTGTGTGACATGATAAATATCTGCACTGTAATTAACGGTAGTGTATCTACAATTAAATACATTTTATAACATTTATTCGTTTAATAATCGTCTAAATGCAAAATCGTGCCCACTTGGTGTGCGTTTTGATTTTAACATCAGAACATGTCGGGATCATAATCTGCCTAATTGATCTCTGAAAATAAATACATATCTATTATGCCCAATGTTTTGATGCTGGGTCATTCTCTCCATACTGCATCTATGCAATACTGTAAAAGATTATGTATGGCATAGTATTGCAATGCACCCCTATTAACATCACACAAGTGAGAATTAAGAAATCTTTGATAAATTGTTCGGAACTATCAATTGCACTTACAACGCAGAAAAGAAAAAAAATCAGAAAGCCCGCAGTGTTTACAATTGCTTCTCTCCTCCTAACGCACGCACGACATGTAAAGTGTTGCATTCTGTATAATGTGTATATAATGCGATCATTGTAATCGTGCATCGCATACATGCAACATGTCGTGCTCGATGACGTATTTCAACAGCCAAGATGATGTAACTCTACTCTCTGACTCAAAACTCAACTAGATCTTTACTAGATAAAAACATTGACTCCAATCGTTCTTTGACAGCGCTGACATATCGTTACATATCGACAGGCAGGTCATTATGATCATGCACGAGAAAAGATCCTCGTGTAAACATACCGAATTTGCGCGTGACAGCTCCGAGGACACCGAGAGCGCAGGCACTCGCCGCCAGCGACCTGAACCACATATCAGGACTACAGCTGTCTGACACTACAGTCAGCAGCACGGGGAGGAGGAGGTGCAAAGTCTGATTTACCGTGCAAATCAGCCCACTTTTTAACTTTGACCTCTCGTTTTAACCAATCCAAAACTGGCGAGTGTCGCGCGTGCTGCTGTAATGCGCGATGTATTTATGGTTATTTACGACTTCTACTATAGTGAAGGCTACCCTTCATATTCATTCCCTTTTTTTTTTTTATGAATATTCCATTACAGTTAAGTGCAAGGTAATTACAGCATTCATCTACATACTACAGCTCTATAAAAGTAAAATTAGAACAAAATGAGGGACGAAACATGTCGCAAATATATTATTGAAATAGATTTTTTACCAGCTGTTTTTGTTTTGTTTACTTTCCCCCATTTTTTCAAATAGTTTTGTTAACGGTCCTTGAAACTGGAGTCCCAAACAAAACAAAAACAAACAAACAACATAGGAGACATTGTAAAGTAAATCGAAATAAACCGTATGACTAGTTATAAATCGAAACTTTGCCATTGGAGAGTCTACTAGTGGCGTCAGAACAAATTCATTAATATTCAATAACGCAGCTCTTGCCATTGGGCAGGTTTCAAGAACGTTAGCGAGACGTAATTAATATTCATAAGCTAAGCCTTCTCCGTAGTAGAATTTTTAATTTCGCTTTCGGGTTTAGCCATAGACAGTAAAAGTTTTAATAGTTTTTGTAAAAAAGTTCAGAACGAATAATGTCTTCTGGTCTGAATTACACACAAGTGTTTCTTGTTCGTTTTATTTGCACTAGGTAATTCGCCCTGTTCTAACCGCCCTTCGTAATCGAGCGACCAAAGGTCATTTTATTTCCGGTTGCAGGTCTCACTGCATGGTGTTGGTCTCTAAAATGAGCACAAGGAATATCGCTCGCTTTTGGGAATGGGGAAAGAAAATAATATGCGTCGGGAGAAATTATAAAGATCACGCCATCGAACTCAAAAATGCGATTCCTAGCGAACCCGTGCTTTTCCTGAAGCCCCCGTCTGCTTACGTCAGGGAAGGGTCTCCTATCCTGCTTCCCTTCTACACCAGCAGCCTCCACCATGAAGTCGAACTGGGGGTGCTGATTGGTCAAGGAGGAACTGCCATTCCTCAGTCTTCAGCCATGGACCATGTGGCTGGATACGTGTTATGCCTGGACATGACAGCTCGGGACGTTCAGGACGAATGCAAGTCCAAAGGTCTTCCATGGACCCTGGCCAAAGCTTTTAACACCTCATGTCCCATCAGTGACTTCATTCCCAAGGAGAAGATCCCAGACCCGGGGAACATCAACCTGTGGTTGAAGGTGAATCATATTGTGAAACAGAATGGAAGCACATCCCAGATGATCTTTTCCATCCCGTATCTCATCAAGTACATCAGCCAGATCATATCTTTGGAGGAAGGTGATCTCATTCTCACTGGGACCCCTAAAGGAGTGTCAAGTGTCCAGGAACAAGATGAACTTCAAGCTGGGATTGATGGCATTGTGACTATGACGTTCAAAGTGGATCGAAAAAAAAAGATTTAAAAGATTTAAATTAGAATTGAAGACAGTTTGCTGCAAAGCACAGCCATTGCAATAGAAGTGACACAGTGATTTTAAAGTCAGTTGAACTGGAAACATTGTATGATGTTTTTTTTATTTTTTAAATATTTTTTTGTATTTTGTTTGGAGATCTTGTGCCATTGTCTTTCTGTAAAATTATTTGAGGTTGATTGGCTTTATTTGACCCGCTGGTCTTATAAGTTATGACAGGTCACATTTACATTTTATAAGGTCTAAATGTTCTTTAATCAGAGCAGCTTTGTTTTACTCACCTCAGATTGACTAGGTTATTGACATATGTGACCCTGGACCACAAAACCAGTCATAAGGGTCTTTTTTATTGAATAAATAAGCTTTCCATTAGTATATGGTTTGTTAGGATAGGAACATATATTTGGCCAAGACAGAACTCTTTGAAAAACTAGAATCTGAGAGTGCAAATATTGAGAAAATCGTCTTTAAAGTTGTCCAAAAAGTTCTTAATTTTTTACTAATCAAAAATTAAGTTTTGATATATATATACAGTAAGAAATTTACTAAATGTCTTCATGGAACATGATCTTTACTTATTATCCTAATGATTTTTGGCATAAAAGAAAAATAAATAATTTTGACCCATACAATGTATTGTTGGCTATTGCTTTGAATATACCTGTGCTGTGGTCCAGGGTCACATATATGGTTTATCAGTTAAAGAAAGAAACATGAAAACAGCAGCCCCGTCTCACATTATGTAGAAAAATCTGCATGTGGTTGCACTTTTCTCGAGTAATGATACTTGAATAATGACACGGTGCATGGTTTAAGCTCAAGGAGGTCTATAATAGTAGCCAAAAATTGTTAACTATTAATAGCCATTTGTAATTGTTATACAGTTTTACAACATTCAGGCTGTTTTTAAAATCAGATGTGGTTTCACTAGGAGTAAATCAGTGTTCATAATTAACATTAAATGTTTATAGCTAGAGTTGTTCCGATTCCGATACTAGTATCGGAAATATCTCCGATACCACAACAAATTCTGGCATCGGCATCGGCGAGTACATGAACCCATATACCGATCCGATACCATTTTCTTAAAAAAGACCTAGTTATGACCGCAAGCTTTGCCTAACCGCTGCACGGTTCTTCTTCGCTGCTCAAAATGCATTGAAAACACAGGAAGTTGTGCTGTGTTGCCACAAGCAACCCCTGTTTAGAGCAGCAAAGAAGAAATGAAAACGCGTTAGCAGCCCTGATCTATATATATGACTGGATCACTCATCACATTCTAAACTGCCAAAAGACAGTGAAGCCGCTTCTATATTATAGATCAGTGGTTAGCAGTATGTCTCTGTAGTACCGGTAGTTACAGACTCTCGAGTATATTCAGTACCGGCAACTGCGTTCTGTCAAAACGCAGGGCTCCAGACAGTAGCCGAATATATACTAGTGTCTGTGAATATTAAACTGCAAAATACTATTTAAATATTACTCCCGCAAAATCTACATCTCTGTGGGTGACTGGCACAGATGCGCGAGAGCTCGCTGTTTTGTAGTCTCTGCTGTGTGTCATGAGGACACGAACGCATAAACCGTCACTTCATGAGAATTTACCGTTTCATTTGAGAATACTGTCATATCATAAACACAGACACTCAAAGATCTTCATGGCAGCCCATTAAAATAAATGTTTGGTTTACATGAGTAAATTGACAATATATAAAGCTACTGTTGTAGCCTACAGTAATAATAATACATCTCTATAATAATAATAATTATGCCTAGATGGTTGCTTGTTTTTTACTTGTTTTTTACTTGTTAGAGATTATCTGATTAATAGATCTTTTTTTATATTCCTAGACTTATTTGTTGCAGTTTTTTTATACAGTTATATTGTAAAACTTAAATACCTTTTTTAGTTTGCGGTGTTAGATTTTTGGCTGCATTTGAAGTTCTTTTTTGCATAAGAAAATAAATAATACTGTCAAATTCATGTTAGATAATAAAAATACTGTAATAAATACAGTAGTTCACCATGTATTTGTTCATGTTTTATTGAGGGATCTGTCTGAAGCACACCATAAAAAAATTCTAGCAATTTACACAGGGCTAGTAGTATATACAGCTGTATATACAGATACACACCCAGGTATCGGATCAGTACTCGGTATCGGCCGATACCCTGAGCCCAGGTATCGGAATCGGTATCGGGAAGAGAAAAAGGGTATCGGAACATCTCTATTTATAGCTAATGTTTTTTTCTTAGTTAACCCATAAAATGCAAATAAAATACCACATACAAACACAAATATTTCATTTGCAGTCCTGGCATAGGTTGCTTTTATTGACCTCTATAGAGATCTTCGCTGAGGAGTTTAGACTTTGTACATCTCTTGGGTTTAATATGTAACAGCAGAAATATCCAAAAGTTTACATGCAGGCAAGATTTAGTGATTGAAATCTCTGCAGTGACTGAAACGGTGATCTACAGTACAGTCGTTTGCATCTTTTTATTGTTCTAAATATGCTATTGGATGAATTATTTCAAGAGGTAAATGTGCTAAACAATATCTAAAAGATTATCTCTACATGACCAAGTGGGGCTGCAGAAATGATTCAATCAGCACTTGTGATTCTCATGTTATCAACTAACCAAATGATTTTCTTTAAAAGGTAACTGATCTATAACTAAGATCAAATGTACCTTTAAAAGTTTGGGGTCAGTAAGTTTTTTTTATTTATTTAATTGTTTTAATTTAATTCTATTCAGCATACAAATGATTTCTAGTTGAAATCAATACTCTTCTTTTGAACTCTAAAGAAGAAGTATCATGGCTTTCCAGAAGAATACGAAGCAGCACAACTGTTTTCAACATTGATAATAATAAGAAATGTTTTTTTTGAGCATCAAATCAGAATATTAGAATAAAATTATTTCTGAAGGATCATGGAGTAATGATGCTGAATATTCAGCTTTGCATGACAGGAATAAATTACATTTTAAAATATTATTTTTTTTTTTTTTACTGTACTGTATTTTTCTATCAAATAAACACAGCCTTGGTGAGCATAAAAAGAGACTTCTTTCAAAAACATTAAAACACCTTACTGACCCCAGACTTCTGTACAATTGAGTAAATCATGAATATTATAAAAGATCTGATCTTGCATTGTGCGTATTTATTGGGAGTGATCTTCTTCGTGTTCCCCACGAGGTTGTTTACACATCATTGCTCTCTGATCTTTCCTCTGTGGGCTTTTCATCAGAGCTTTTCACACGCCATCCACACACAAAACACATCCGAGCTTCTCCATGCGCTCTCACTGAAACATCCTCACATGCTTATCCAACATCTGGCTCTTCTGTTCTTCATTCTTGACTGTGGAATAAAACAAGAGGGTCATGCACAAATCAAACATATTAAAATATTTGTATTTATATTTTATAAATCAATTTATTATTATTATTTTAGTTTTATAATGTACAGTACAACTTTTATGTATCCAATATCATATGAGTGCAAAGACGACATCTACTTGTAGAAAGATAAAACAGCATCTATAACCTTTCACCTTCAACCTGGATGTTTACAAACGAATCTTGGAGATAAAATACTATTTTTAACGGATTAATGGCATATTTGTTTAATCAAAACGATTAGAATTCAATCAAATCAAAGTCATTTTCGCTCGGTTTATTCCATAGACAGTAGGTTTATTCGTCACAGTTTGATGACCTTTCTCGCCATGTTGTGAGAAGCGCGCATGCGCACTGTGGAGGAGAGCGACGGCAGCTTGAGGTCGATTAAAGGATTTTTGAGACTTCCTTTCCAATTAATGGTCGAAAATGCCGAAAGATCACGATAAAGATGTGTATCCAGAGCCTTCCAGTCGGACCCCGGTGGAGGATAGAAAGTCGCTTCTGCCGAATCCAGCTTTAATACTGTCGAAGCTCTTCTACTACTCGGTGGATCTGCCAGTGACTACATTCAGAGGTGAAGCGCCTCCACACTAATGCATCTGAGATACTGCTTGTTTACACATGCTTATTCATCCAGGCTGAGATATAGTAACCCTTGAATTGTCAAAGTGAAATTATGGACATGCATTTGTGTTTTAACCTTTGTATTAGGGGACGTAATTTCTGAAAACTCACGCTGTACGCCAGGTGCAGTGCAAGTGTCCATGTTGTTTGATATCAAACACAAACGTTTAACCCTTATGTTAAGTTGCATCAGTTTTTGAGTTATGAGTATTGGAAATATTAACTATTTAGATTTTCTTGGGTTTTTTGGGGGGGATTGGTTTAGTTTCATTTATTGTCTTATCAGAATTAAAGAAATACTTCATTGAAGAAATAGTCTACCCCAAAATATGCTGAAAATTTACTCTCACTCAGACCCATCCAAGGAACAGATTTGGAGAAATGTACCAATGCATCACTTGTTCACCAATGGATCCTCTGCAGTGAATGGGTGCCATCAGAATGAGAGTCCAAACATCTTAAAAAAAACATCCACATGAAAAAAGTAATCCACATGACTCCAGTCCATCATATTGTCAAGTGGAAAGCTGCATGTTTGTAAGAACCAAATCCATTGAGGAGTTTTTGACTTTAAACCAACATTTCTAGCGAGTCCATAATTCTTAATAATTTTTCTTGTAGTGAAAAAGTTCATACCCTGTTGTCCTCCCACATCAAAATCCACCAACATATTTGTTTATATATTTGTCATATTTGTTTTCTGTTCTTATAGACAGTGCTTGATCTGTGCATATTTCTCTCCTGATTCAGACAAGGCACATTTTACACCGGAGAAAGCAATATTATAGAGGATTAATATTTTAGCTGGTGTTAAGTTAAAAACATCTTGATGAATTTGTATATAAACAAAGCTTTTTGCTTCATTAGACATTAATTTATTATCTGGAGTCATGTAGATTAATTCAGTTTATTTTAATCAGATGTTTAATCATCTCTCATTTTGACGGCACCCATTCACTCCAGAGGATCCGTTGGTGAGCAAGTGATGTAATGCTGAATTTCTCCAAATCTGTTCCCATGAAGAAACAATCTCTTGGATGGCCTGAGAGTTTCCAGCTTATTTTAATTTTTAATGACTCAAACGAAATGGCAACCAAAGTCTGCTTGGCTTGTAATTCACCAGCCTTATTTAATTGCCCTGCTTCTTGATCTACCAGAGGCCGTCGAAGGCATCCAGAGCGGGAAGAAGTCTCACTACTACCACCAGAAGTTTCGCCGTGTTCCTGAGCTGACCCAGTGCCAGGAGGGAGATTACGTGTGCTATTATGAGGCCGAGATGCAGTGGAGAAGAGACTAGTATGTTGCTTCAGAAGGACTTGTAGTACTATATCATTAAGCACTGCATTACATAATAAAGTATTTTTCTTTGTCTGCAGTAAGGTGGATCAGGAGATCGTGAAGGTGATCCAGGAGCGTCTTCGGGCCTGCCAGCAGCGTGAGGGTCCCAGTTACAGACAGAACTGTTATAAAGAATTGCAGCAGTTTGAGCAAGTTTCCAAGGCCTTTCAGTCACGCTGTGAGTATCATGTCTGATAGAAGTCTTTTTCATTTGCTATTAGCAGTGTCGTTTAAAATACATTCAATATATAACACCATGGGAGCAGGTAAGTTGTACTAGATGTTGCCTACAGTGCCTTTTAAGTTGACAAGGAAATCAAAAGCGTTTATAGAAATGTCCACGAGTTATTTTCTGGCTCTTAATATCTTTAATTCTTCTAGATGGGGATCTTGGTGCGTACGCTAGCGGACGAAAGTGTCTGATGAAACAGAAGGAGAGAATGATGGCAGAGCAACAGCAGGCATAAACCTATACAGCTCTCCTTGGGCTTTCCTATGTCAGTCTCTCTCACCGGTGTATCAAAGTGTACAATAAAGCTTATTGGAAAGAGACTTCTCAGTAGCTGTTGTTATTTAATGAACAAGTCAGTTTCAGAGTGGTTATTACTACTTATGACTTTTCTGTACATTTATTCACATTTATGCTTCTGTTTAATATCAATTGTGTTATGTATAAATGTTTCCAACATTTTAAAAAACGTATTATAGTTTATTTGATATGTAATGGCTTATTGGCATTTGCGGCTCAAAGTCTATAAATCCACGATACACTTTTCTATAAATATCATTTGTTCCAGCCAAGTTCAGATTTGGTTTCTGATTTACTGAAATCAGGGGCAGCTACTGGACAGCAGGTACACATTAAAGGGATAATTCACCCCAAAATAGATAAAAAAAGATTTTATCTGTTTACCCCCAGAGCATCCAAGGTGTAGGTGACTGTTTTATCAGCAGAAGACAAATGAAGATTTCTAATTCAAACCGCTGCAGTCTGTCAGTCACATAAGGGCAGTCAATGGGTGTTTATAAAACCGATAATCTGAGTTAAAGTTATAACTCTAGTTAAAAATCTTAGTTTGTGTTCTACGGAAGAAACAAATTCACCTACATCTTGGATGCCTTTGGAGTAAGCAGATAAACATCAGATTAATTTTTTTGGATGAACTATCCTTTTAACATTGTACAAAGAGGGTTAACTTAACCCATTTAATCCCAAATTTTTCCCAGACATGAAAATATCCAATTGATGTTTCAATAGTAACCCTTTGAAATAATAATAATTTTTATTAATTATTTTTGGAAAAGTGTGTGAAAAATTTTTGTTTTTTGTCCGGTCACAATTGGGATACTGTGTGTACTGAAATAACATATTTCTGCAGTCATAAAAGTAAGAGTTTGATATCTAGATAGCGATTTTAAACTGTATGATCACATTCTAGGGTTACTATTATGCATAAAAAAACTCTGGAAACATTGACAGGAACACTGAGTTTAAAGAAAAAATTGGTTACTTTTTTTTTTTTGTAAAATATATATTTTTTATATTAATACTTGGAGTATTACAACATCATTTTTTAAATTTATTGTAACATTTGAGTTTTTAATTTAGTTATATTATGTCACTGAAACATTTTATTGTCATTTTCACTAGCAACTGCAATTAGATTTATATTGTATATCCAAGTCCCACCGGCCACTATTGTGACCATCATAGTTTTTACTCATTCTATGATCACTCAGCAAAACTAAATATATGTGAACGCATACATTTATACTAGACACCCTAAAGATCATGTGTACCAAACAGCTGTCATTTTTATGTTCAGACACTTGACTAGCCTTTAGCTTTGATGCACAAATGATGCTACAAATGTTTAAAACCCCTTCAGGTATAGACATCGCAAATCTCTTGGTAATTATAAAACACCTGATAACACCGGAGAACTTTAATTTGCCCACTTTGTTGGGACAGTTTTGTGCACGTAAATTAAAGAGTTCTTAAATCATTTGCTTTCACAATGTCAAACAACAGACCACAGACTGAAAGTTGGTTCTTTTTCTGGACTTTTATTTCAATCCATTGTACAAAGTTTAGGAGGCTGGCTGTGGAGCTCCCGCAGTCCTCTGAACAGAGACCCTGGTGTGAGTCTTGGCCAGATGATCAGTGAATTCCTGAAACAGAACGGATACTTCAGTTTCAACAACACCATGATGCATTTGTGAACAGGAACAATGTGTGAAAACACACATTACCTGGTACGGAGACTTGGTAAACACGGTCTCCTTCCAGAGATCAGGGGTCAGGTAGCTGTACGTCTTTGAGATCGCGTCGAAGGTGGCCTTGGCTGCGATGAGAAAAGACATCGTCGAAATGCTCAAGCATGGACTTTTATCCTGAAACACTGGTGGTTCAAATGAAAGACCCTTACCAAAGTTGCCCAGAGTGGCGGTGCAGCCCCTGGCCGAGGTGTAGCAGTCGTCGATACCGGCCATCATCAGCAGTTTCTTGGGCACGGGAGCGGACACAATGCCAGTACCACGGGGAGCGGGAATGAGACGCACCAGGACCGAACCACAGCGACCGGTCACCTGAGCAGACACACACTCGGCCATTAAAACCCTTCCAAAACAAAGTCAAACGGAGCGAGAAACCATGTTTGAAGACTCACTTTGCATGGCACGGTGTGTGGTTTTCCGATCTTGTTCCCCCAGTATCCTCTTCTGACGGGAATGATGGACAGCTTGGCCAGGATGATGGCGCCCCGGATAGCGGTCGCTACTTCTTTGGAGCACTTCACTCCCAGACCAACATGGCCATTGTAGTCACCAATAGCAACAAAGGCCTAAAGGATTGAGAAACACGAACCATTAACAAGGATAGTTAAAATTAAAGGGAATCGGACTAGTATATAACCCTCAGGAAGTAGGAAGTGTCACCTTAAACCTGGTGCGCTGACCAGCCCTGGTCTGTTTCTGGACAGGCATGATCTTCAGCACCTCATCTTTCAGCGCTGAGCCCAGGAAGAAGTCGATGATCTCGGACTCCTACAGGACAGAAACCCAACAGGTTTTACAAAAACCAAAGTCACCTTGTGGAGGTTTTTTGGTAACTTTAAAGTCACAATGAACTGTAAGTAACAGCTATTCTTTCCTAGTGAATATTATTTTGCCAACTTTACCTTGATGGGCAGAGAATACAGGTAGATCTCCTCCAGGGTCTTGATCTTCATGTCCTTCACCAAACGACCGAGTTTGGTCACAGGCACCCACTATATGAAACAGAAATAGTCCATTAGTTAATGAACACAGACCACAACTACACTTTTAAACTGTTTGACAGCTACTTACAACAGTATTGAGAGAACATGCAGTAAAGCCATTATAAAAGTCCAACATAACAGTACATGGTGTATGATAGAAATTAGAATGCATTTATTTAATAGAATACTGTTTGATGCACATCTAGAAACCGTCAGAGCAGGAGCTGGGTTTGGCTGTTACCTCCTTGTCCTCAGACTTTCCTCCGCGGGCCCCGCGTCCTCTTCCGCGGCCCCTGCCTCGACCACGACCGCGACCCCGGCCACCGGTGCCGAAACCCCCACGAAAACCTCCTCTACCACCGGCGTCGTCCGCCATTTGCTGTAAGACACGAAAAAAACCGTCAATTCACTAACAAGTGACTAGAATGTCAGAAACATGATAAAGACAAACGCACGTGTATCGCACAACTCCCTTTTACAATCGCCTAACATGACATTAAGCCAACATGGACTTTATAGCCAAAGTGCGTATGTGAAATTGAGTAATTAATAAGAATCGTATAATACAGTTAATTACATTAAGAATAAATTGCTAGCTACATCAGTGCCCCGCCATTTTTGAGACCATCTAACATTACATAAAATTGCTCTAAAAATAACCCATTCGCTTAATTCACAAAATTCATTTCGCGATCATAGTGTTACTAAGACGCACACAAACGTCTTCTACACAAATGAAGAGATTTTATCTCGTGATGTCGGAGATGTAGACAGATGTTGTTCGACAAAGACAGACGCCCGTGCTCACTTACGTGATGTGTATGCAGGAAGAAGAAGGCCCTACGAGAGTTCGCGGAGTATTTATTCAAGTGCAAACATCGCGATATTTGATCGCAGCCATGATAATGGCGACCACTAGCGGCAGTCGAGACGTCTGTTCTAGCAGAGACTTTGGACAATATTAGAAACAGAAAAGCTAAAAAGACGTATGAAGCACTATGTTACTTTAATTTTATATGATTTTATCTAATTATATAATTGTATATATATAAAATATTAGATTCAACTTTGTCACTGCACATGTAAGGCACAAGGCAACGGAATGCTGTTAGCATCTCAGAAGTGCAATAAGCAGTGACTACAGAATATACAAGGGCTACAGTATGTACAATAACTATACAGATATTTATTATGGACATAATTCACAGATTTTAAATACTATCTGTATGATATACAGATAGGTGTACTATCAACATACTATACAGATGGATTATATAAAAGTGTATATACATGATAGGCAGAAACTATGAACATATGAACATCATTTACACTATTGCAATGGACAGTACAGTATAGAAAATATTTGCAAAGTGTGCAAATGGATTACTTAGTGTTCCTGAATGAACAAACAGTAGTGCAAGTGGAGTGCACAGTTTTTTGCTTGTAGTAAATAAATAAATCAGTCAGATGTAGTTATGAGAGGGGGAGGAGTATGTGTGAATGGTGTGTGTGTATGGTCAATCACTGTGGTGTCGTCTGCAAATTTAATGATAGAGTTGACTTTTTTAAAGCAAGAACATCCTGACACATGTAAATTATGATGGTCTAAGGTTGTGCTGAATCTTCTGCTAGTTCTTACCTGAGACTTTTAAAATGGTTCCCTATCCGATTGCCTGCGCCCACATCCAGCAGAGCTGCTGCACGGTTATGAACCCCAGAGTCTGCTTCTGACAAAAAGAGCTGATGGTCAGGTCCTGGTTCTACAGTGTGTATTTCCATAAGTGGCTTTTCAAATCAAGCTGGTAGTGAAAGTCTTTATTAGAAATTGCCAAAAAAAAAAAACTAAAAAAAACTAAAACAAACATTGAATTAAATGTGAAACTTTATTTATTTCACAACAGTTTTTACGATGTATAAGAAGTTACAATAGCTTTAAAAATGCATCCTCTAGTCTAGACTAAAACAATCCAGTTTCTGTTGACCTGTGCTAAATAGAAGAAATGCGATGTTGAAGAGGAAAACAAAGTTCATCTATCATCTATCTATTAAAAAAAACTATATAATATTATTTTGATTAGCATTTTTTTATGTTTGTAAGGAGCCTCAGTGGGCACGGCCAGAGTCGCATGAACTACTATTCCCAGAATTCATAGTGGTTTCAGTTGGCCACGTCACGTCCAGCGGCCACGTCGCCCCTCGTTCGCCATATTTCGTGGAGGAATGCTCTGGAGGAGAGCGGCATTGAGCCGGTTCACAGATATCGCACTCGCCCCGAGCTTTCTTTCACACCACTAAACCCAGCCAGAGAGAGAAAGACATCATGAACATCTTCAGGCTGACCGGAGACCTGTCTCATCTGGCTGCCATCATCATCCTGCTGCTCAAGATCTGGAAGACCAGGTCCTGCGCAGGTGAGCTAACGTAAAACTCGCACGAGAACATACTTTCCTCATACGTGTCGTTCTCAATATGTGTATTTACGAATGATAGAGGAGACTTTAGACTGGGTTGAGCTGTCGGAAAAGTCTTGTGAGTTTATAATTCAAGCATGAAGCATAACATGAAGTGCATTTAGTGTAGCCTTCAAGCTAGTGGGTTAGCTTGACTTGAAAGCTGTTGAAGGCTCGGTTTTTGTTGAAATTGACAATGAAAGTTATGTTTAAATGGACCGATCAGTATGTTTTTAACATGTTGTGATCGTTAATGTTTTGCATACTGATTCAAAGGGTATCAAACATCACAGGCTTGTTCTGAGTGACTGAAATATGTGAAACTTGTGGCCTAGTTACTAACTACAGTTTAATAATAGTTAAAAGGTATTTATTTCTTATGCTTGAAGTTATTCGTTTTAAATTCGTTCTCCTTTTATTTGCCATACGTTCCTAAAATGCACTGCATTCCTTGGTTTGACGTGGCAGTGCATGTAGTTGTGTGTGGGTCATCTGGGTAGACTAGATACATTGACATCAGACTTTTGATTTACAAAGATCTAGAGAACCTAGATTCAACTCTTTTGCACCGTTTATGAGTTTGATATTCTGCTGCTGTGTTCTCTTATTTACTTGTAAGTTGCAGTTGTCTGAGTGCAAATATTTCTGCCCTCAGGTATCTCTGGGAAGAGCCAGATACTCTTTGCCTTGGTGTTCACCACTCGGTACCTGGATCTCCTGACATCCTTCATTTCTCTGTACAACACTTGCATGAAGGTAAAGGCATAGAATGAACTCTTACATGCACACAGCAATGGATTTTTCAATCTTAGATATCAGCGATCGCACAATCAATGTTTTGCCACATCGGCGTAAATGGGTTTATATGTCCTCTGACCTCTTGTAGTCAAACAGTTTCTTTGTTTCTGTTCTGTGAAAACAGATAATTTACGTCGGATGTGCGTATGCCACAGTCTACCTGATCTATGCAAAGTTCAGGGCAACTTATGATGGAAACCATGACACTTTCAGAATTGAGTTTCTTGTGGTTCCTGTGGGAGGTCTCGCCTTTCTGGTCAACCACGACTTCTCTCCTTTGGAGGTGAGTATTGGAGTCTTCACGGCACATTTGGGCATTCGACCATCATAAATGTTATTCTCGCCAGGTTTGATTTGGACCTTTATAAGACATCTGCAAGTAACGACAATCATAATAATTCCGAACACTATACACAGAAAGAGAAATATACATATACACACACACAAATAAAGTGTATTAAAAAATGAATAAGAGCAATTAGTTGCAATTAATAGATACTGAAATAAGCAAATTACAGTTTGTTGTAAATTAAGTTTAAAAGAGACGGTTTGTTTAAAAATGAAAATTCTCTCATTATTTATTTTTAGTTTCAAACCTGTATGAATTTTTCATTTCTTATCAGATTCTGTGGACCTTTTCCATCTACCTTGAGTCTGTGGCCATCCTGCCTCAGCTGTTTATGATCAGCAAGACCGGCGAGGCCGAGACCATCACCACCCACTATCTGTTCTGTCTGGGGGTCTACCGTGCCCTCTACCTCTTCAACTGGATCTGGAGGTTCTACTTCGAGGGCTTCTTTGACATGATTGCCATCGTGGCTGGGGTGGTCCAGACTATCCTCTATTGTGACTTCTTCTACCTTTACATCACAAAGGGTGAGTTTTAACCCTTTTAAGGTTTGTGGGTATGAGCGACATCTACTTTGGGTGGTCCTACTCCAATAGCTGATAAAAGCATCACAATAATGTAATCCACATGACTCCAGTTCAACAGTTAATTTGCATATTTGTAAGAAACAAATCTATAATATTGCTTTCTCCAGTAAAAAAAGTTGTCAGTTGTCTTGTCTGAATCAGAAGAGAAATATGCATAGATCAAGCAGCAATGCAATACATGCAAAAATGGTCCCAAACAGTGTGTGCTCCTATATTTTGAGAGAACAATAGGTTATGGACATTTACAACTGAGGAAGAGTTATGGATTGCAGTTTCCATATTTTGACCAGACTTAACAGTTAAAAGTTGAAACGCATTAATAATGGATTTTTTTTTACAAACATGCAGCTTTTCACTTTATAATACATTTATTACTGGACTGGAGTCATTTTTCATTTTAAGGTGAACTATTACTTTAGGAAAGGTACCTATGTGTATCCCTCAACATTAATGCATGTATTAATTTAAGTATTAGCACTTGTTTGGCCTCCGTTTTTAGGATTTGGCATGTTTTAATAGAAGAAGAAAAAAAATAATCTTCCTGCTTCATTTTCTGACTTTCTTTCGTCTGGTCCACAGTACTGAAAGGAAAGAAGCTGAGTCTACCAGCTTAAGTGCCAAAGAACAGAGAGCTGTGTCTCCATCAGACTTCTAGAGGGGCACAAGCCAATGATGCCACCGCAAGATGCCCAAGACAAAGACCGCATAACGCCAGTTCAATCACTGTTTTATTTCTCTCCGCCTGGATGCCAACCACCCCCTTACAGAAACGAGGACGTTTTTGCAAACTTTTCTTCTGTCTTTAGCATCTTGCAATACTTTTTTATTGCCATTGAAAAGAAAAAGAAGAAAAAAAACACTTTTCTATATGCAAGCTGTATTGAAATATTAAACAGTGTATTGTACACATTAACAGTTAAATGCATAATTGTAAATTTGTCCATGATTATAAAATAGTTCCCAGTGTCGAAGAAATTTGTGGTTCTTTCCTGATTTAAGAGGGGAGGGGGGATCAAATGTGTGTTCATGAATTCAAATGATTATATCCCTTTTTTTATTTCCCCACATTTGTACATGTGGTAAAATCATCCTTTGTTTCAATGAACAGTTTTGCCACCAATGAAAATTGTGCTCAAAAAGAAAGCCCTTTTCATTTTTTTTTTATCTACATAAATGCCTTATTTGTATTTTAGTTTATGTACTCAACCATTCTTGCTGATTCCCCCATAGCAACGAGTCAACTGTAAATAAGAGCGTGTTTCATTTAGCACAGTTCTCTTTGTGTGACTCGTATTTTTTTTAGGATGTCAACATTTATCAATGATATGTGATATTTAAACAACCTTGCTGTAATATTCAGTTATTACCTGCAAACATCAGCTTGTTGAAATGCAGTAATGTATGGTAAGATCATTAAATCTAGTGATGTGGATTCTGTCAAAGCACATTTTGGAGTGAGTTTTGTAGTGTAGATTTTTTTTTTTTTATACATGGACAACAACTTGTTTTCTTTAAGTTCAACACCCCCAATGTTTTCCCCTCTCCAGGCATTGCTGTAGGGTTTACAGTTATTTTTCTAGTTTTTACATGTCTTCAATAAATATTTTAAGGAACATGATCTGTGTGTTATTCCTTTTATTCCACTTTTTCCATGACTTTGAATAATTAAGGTCATATAAACTGCATGAATAATTATGAATAAATGTTGAACATGCTGTGGAGCAGCATATTACATAAGTTTAAATTCTTAAAAAACATATTTTTAAATTAAAAAAAAATATATTTGTACATTTATCATATAATCTATATTAAATTTGAATGAAAGATGGTAGATTGCATAACCCATTTAATGGCAGAATGATATTGAATTAATTAACAGTATGTTGTGGTCAAGCATACGATTTATTACATCACAGTTCATTTGAAACAAATATTGAGTTCAAAATGTGTCTAATGCCTCTTAATGTGTATTTTTCATTGTAATTTTATTTTCAGTAGCCTGCTTTGTACAATGCATTAAAATACATAAATACGCTCTTTTTTTTGCACATATTTGACAGTTCAGGTGTATCATTTGAAATTATTAAATAAAAATAAAAATAAAAAAATGAAACGTGCCACCAGTAACTGACACTTGCCTATAAGGAGTTACATTTAAATATAAACTGTCATGAGAAAATGCCACAAACCATTATAAAGTGATGTCTACCATTCTAATGTGCTTTATGAAACTCACAACCGTTCAGAAGACACTATAGCCTTTTCACAACTCAAGTAATGTAAGTCTGCAACGTAATGTAAGGTTAGATGCTCTTGCTCTATTAAACAAAGTTTACTTATTCCAGCTTAAAGTGGGGAAGATATTTATTTGATCCTCTGCTGATTTTGTAATTTTTATAGTAGGATTAATTTAACAGCTAGAGACTGAATACTAAGCAAAAAATCCATTGAAAACATTATATAAAGGTCAGAAATTGATTTGCATTTTAGTGAGTGAAATAAGTATTTGATCCCCAGCCAACCAGAACGATTTTTTGCTCCCACAGACAGGTCATGTGCCCCTGTGGAACACAGATTAGTCCTGTCACTTTAAGAACTAATGTCAGCTCAGCCCAGAAATACACGGGAGGAGCTTGTTAATGATCTTAAGGCAGTTGGGACAACTGTCACGAAGCAAAACATTGGTAGACATTGGCTTAGGAGAAAGGTCTGTGGTCAGATGAGACCAAAATTTAGCTCTTTGGCATTAACTCGACTTGCCATGTTTGGAGGGAGATAAATTCTGACTATGTCCCCAAGAATACCATCCCTACAGTTAAGCATTGAGGTGGATACATTATGTTTTGGGGCTGTTTTTCTGCTAAGGGTACAGGACGACCTCACTGCATTGAGGGGCCATTGAATGGGGCATGTAAAATATTGGATGAGAACCTCCTTCCCTCAGCCAGAACACTGGAGATGGGTCATGGATGGGTGTTCCAGCATGAGAATGATCCGAAACATACCACCAAGGCATCAAAGGAGTAGCTCAAGAAGCAGCACATTAAGGTCATCGAGTGGTCTAGCCAGTCTCCAGACCTCAATCCTGTAAAAAATTCTGTGGAGGGAGCTGAAACTTTGAGTTGCCAAATGACAGCCAAGAAACCTTAAGGATTTAGAGATGATCTGTACAGAGGAGTGGATCAAAATCCCTCCTGAGATGTGTGCAAACCTGCGATCAACTACAAAAAACATCTTACCTGTGTGCTTGTCAACAAGGGTTTCTTGCTTGGCGATCAAATACTTATTTCACAGTAAAATGCGAATCAATTCCTAACCTTTTATATAATGTTTTTCTTTTCCCTGTGTTTTTTGGTCTAAAAATCACAGACCCTTCATTTCTTTGTAAGTAGGTAAACTTAAAAATTCAGCAGTGGATCAAATATATATTTCCCCCACTGTATTGCCACTTGAGGCAACCTGACGCAATTTTGACGCAACATGACGCAATTTTTTTATGCGACTATTTATTACTATTTTTTTTAATTAACTTGTAGTTCCTTTGTGGACTGAATATTAATCCCCATAATTCGTATCTTGCCATTTTGTCTAGTTCTCAATTCATTATTATCAATTATTAATTGATTCATTCCAAAGTGGGATCTGTGCTATTATATATAACATTATATATGAAACTTAAATAAAAAAAAATGTAAAGTAATATAATGTCAGGTAATGTTGTGGGACAGGTTTTGCCCTATCATGTCTCACGGTACCGAGCGTGACGTCAGCGCGCGATTGTCTAGTCAACAGCTCAGCTGTTATATTTGACCGCGGGAAGAAAAAAGAAAAAAACATACTCCACGTAATACATCGGCCGGGTCCAGGGAGGGACTCTGGACTTCCGTGGGGCCATTGTGGCCGTGTTTTGGAGAACATAACGGGAATACAGCTATCATTCTTCAGATATAAACCGAGACACGTTGGTGTGAAATAGCGGAGGTTTAACGTCAGATCTAGGACAGTCTCTCTGGAGAGGAAGCAATATGGAGCTGGATGACGGAGTTGTGTACCAGGACGATCCGGGCACGTCGGCGATCATGTCGGAGCGGGTCTCGGGCCTGGCCAACTCCATCTACCGCGAGTTCGAGAGGCTCATCTGCAAATACGACGAGGACGTGGTGAAGGAGCTGATGCCGCTGGTCGTGGCGGTGCTGGAGAACCTCGACTCGGTGTTCGCCGAGAATCAGGAGCACGAGGTGGACCTGGAGCTCCTCAAGGAGGACAACGAGCAGTTGGTCACTCAGTACGAGCGCGAGAAAGCGCTCAGGAAACACGCCGAGGAGGTGAGTGCACGAGGAGGCTGAAGTTAGCGCCAAACATCATCACCGGGAGCCTGGCATCTTTGTTTTCTTGCAGCATCATCACAGCTGCAGCCGCCACGTATCACCACCACCACCACCATCATCATCATTATGGTTTTGTCATGCCTTGTTTAGCCAGTTCTGACCTTTGAGGGTGAATCAGCCTTAGTTGGACCTCAAGTGAATGAAGATATAAATATGCATTAAGGTGCTTCGGGTCATTATTATGCCCTCTGAGGGTCTGTCTGGTCCGTGCTGATGGCTAGAACTTAATGTACAGACATTTCGTTTAATAGAAGTGGCGCAGTCATGTTGTTTGCTTGCTCGTAAGTAAAGACCAGAGATCGAAAACAACGTAAACAAGCAAGCAAACAGCATGTAACTACAGAACAACATGCATGCTACAGAGACAGATGCTTTCCTCTGTGTCATACGGGAGGAGAGACCGGGGCAAGTTGTCACAGTGTTCTGCCAATGTTGTGAACAAACGTTCTTTTCCAGAATGTTCAAGTTAATCTGGTCTAATTATGTTGTGAAAACATTGACACAAGGGCGTTATTTATTCGTTGTTCATAAAAAGTATTTTCCGAAACATTTTAGTTGGATGCTCATCCGTTTTTTTAAATGTTACCTGTTTCAGAAGGTTCTGAGA
Source organism: Carassius auratus (assembly GCF_003368295.1). Taxonomy (NCBI): domain Eukaryota; kingdom Metazoa; phylum Chordata; class Actinopteri; order Cypriniformes; family Cyprinidae; genus Carassius; species Carassius auratus. Next base: position 7,797,272 of record NC_039270.1, on the reverse strand, counting down.
ACGCTAATAGAATGTTCGTTCAAAGTTATCTGCTATTTAATAACATTAGCACAAAAACGTTATTTTATAAGTTTTTCATAGAACGCTTTTTAGGAAACATTTTAGTTTGATGTTCTTCTATCACTTTAAGTTACCTGTGTGAGGTAATGTCCTCATAAAGTTAGCTAAATTATAAAATGAAACGTTTGCATAACCAAGAAGTTTTTGTTTTTGTTTTTTTTAAACTGGACATTTCAAACATTCAGAGACCATCCAGAAATAACGTTTTCATAACATTAGCAGAGTGTTCTTAGAATATAGTTTTTTGTTTGATGGCTAGCTGTAGGTTTTGATTCAAAAGTCTGATAGTTTTAAGCAGTGGTTTTGTATGTGGATTTAAAAACATCTCATTATCATATTTATCATTTTGGTGTCTTGCGTGTTTTCAAATTAGCCAGGCTGTCACAAGCTTATTCATTTCTAAAAATGGCAGTATTTTAATGATCACAACATTTGTTGACCATGAATTGCGCTATTCCATTAATTTTAGGCTAATAAGCTAAAAATAGGATTCGCTTTGACCTCTTACCCCATCTCATGTGACAGAATGTTCAGTGAGTGTAATTTAGTCCAAGTCGTCCATATATGGCATGGGTTTGACTGATGTAATAGTCTGTCATCATGAACAGAAACACATGTGCACTGCTTTTTTAGGTGACTTTTTCCACATTAAACTGTTGAAATAGTATTGGGTGTGTCATTAGTTTTAAGTTATGAACCTTTCACAGTTGAAGTGTGTGAGTAAATGTGACTCTAATCTGTTTTGGAAATAAGAGTATACTACATTGTAAAGTTCTCTTCTCAACGTGTGTTAGCCTGAATTTGGACAGATTAAGGCTGCCCAATGGCTTTATGTGTTCCTGACACAGCAACAGTTAACTGGGATTATGAGCAATATGTCTGAGCTATGAGCTGCATTAATCTGTGAGTGTACTGATACAGGATCTGGATGCATCTCATTATGACCGACAGACTGCACTACCAACAGCAGAGTGACAGAAGGCTCAGATCAATATTCAGTTGTGCTGAAAACACTGAACTTTCTCTCATGTCTCAGTTCACTGGTATACTAGAGAAACCTTTAAGACCATTTGGGATCTTAATCGGGTTTCAGGAATAATGTGGTAAATTTTTACACTGTAATAATTGTTAAAATAAGACATTGAACTATTATGTTATCTCAAACCAGTGTAGTTTCTTCATATGTTACATTAGCTTTATATTTGTAGTTTTCATTTTAATTTGTATAAAAATCTTAGTGTTTTTGCTGCTTTGTGATTTTGTAATTTTTATTAGCTTTTTAAACACTTCTATTCAGCTTTTATTTTAACTTATATTTTAGTTTTAGCTATTTTAATAATTGAACTTACACATTTATTTTATCACTTATAATTTTCTTTAAGAAAAAAAATTAAACTTCCGCAGGTCCCCCAAGGTCTAGAATCGGTCCTTCTCCACAATCTTCCTCAGGGTCCGGTCACCTCTTCTCGTTGTGCAGCCTTTTTGCCACACTTTTTCCTTCTCACAGACTTCCCACTGAGGTGCCTTGATACAGCACTCTGGGAACAGCCTATTCGTTCAGAAATTTCTTTCTGTGTCTTACCCTCTTGCTTGAGGGTGTCAGTGATGGCCTTCTGGACAGCAGTCAGGTTGGCAGTCTTACCCATGATTGCTGTTTTGAGTAATGAACCAGGCTGGGAGCTTTTAAAAGCCTCAGGAATCTTTTGCAGATGTTTAGAGTTAATTAGTTGATTCAGATGATTAGGTTAATAGCTCGTTTAGAGAACCTTTTTATGATATGCTAATTTTTTGAGATAGGAATTTTGGGTTTTCATGAGCTGTATGCCAAAATCATCAGTATTAAAACAAAAAAAGACCAGAAATATTTCAGTTGGTGTGCGATAAATCTAAAATATATGAAAGTTTAATTTTTATCATTACATTATGGAAAATAATGAACTTTTTCACAATATGCAAATTTTTTTGAGAAGGACCTGTATACTGTAATTCCTTGATAATTCAATTGAATTTAGTGAATTGATTTAATTTGAGTTTTTCCATGGATGATGATGATATTTTTGATATCTAGAGAGAACAGTGTCTGATATAATGCAGATATATATAGTACAGTTTATTGACTTAAGATGACATGACCCCATGTTTTACAGAATATTTACTCAGAAAACAGAAACTGTATATATTATCATGTCATTGTAGCGTATGTCTCGTCTTGAACTTTGCAACTAAAACTGTGTTTGAGAGCTTTGTGTGTCACTGAAAATGAAGGGGAATTGAATGTGACTTGAACCTTATGTTTGTTGATCTCTGCGCTCAGGGGGCCACTGAATGAGTTTTTTCGTGCCAGTGTGACGGGAACCTGAAGTGACACTGAAACAGCTCCCCTTTGTAAGATACTCACACTGCACCAGGCTCTCCGGGAGACCCCTGTACTCCCGAGACGGAGCATGTGTTCTTTTGGGATTTGCAGGAGAGAGATTCCAATTGGGGAAAATGCCTCAAAATATGACTCTCAGGTCAAGGGGTCTTTTCCTGCGACCAGCTATAAAAACTCTTGCTGGATTCACAGTGTTTTGCTTGAGAAACTTACAGTTTTGTCAATACATGATGCACCTTTTGCTATTTTCTTACACTGTGCCACTCAAAAGTTTGTGGTCAGTAAGAGTTTTTGAAAGCAATTCCTATTTTTATGCCGCAAATATGCATTAAATTGATCAAAAGTGACAGGAAATGCATTTATAAAATTACAAAAGATTTCTAGTTCAAATAAATAGAATTCTGTTTGTTTGAACTTTCTATTAATTTACTGTAAGCAGCAAATCAGCATGTTAGAAAGATTTCTGAAGGATCATACGACACCGAAGACTGGAGTAATGATGCTGAAAATTATTGTGTTTTTGATCAAATAAATGTAGCATAGATAAGCAAACTTCTTTCACAAACAAAAAAAAATATTGCTGACCTCGAGGTTTTGAATTTGGTTAGTGAATTTTTACACTTAACTGTTAAGCACATTTTTTTACATTAAGCAATGTTGTAAATTTGTTGTCATTCAGTCATTTATCTGCAGTCATTATATCAACTACTGTACTTTCTATATTTCAGCATCAGCTTTTGAAAAAGCATCAGCCACTTTGGTCAACCATGTATCCATATTTCACATAATAGATTATTGTTTTTATTATTTTGCACATGTTGGATGTAGTTTAATAAAATGAATCCTTAGAACTTTTCTGCCTTGTTTGTGTGAGTTTTAATAGATTTGACATTTTAATTTTGGTCCTCAGCTCATAAAAAGGCATGGAGTGCTGAAATATCCATAAAACTGAAGATAATGTGACTTTAAATTTATACTATTCCTGATCCTATTTTTGATGCATTCTACTAATTTGCGGAAATCCTAAAGTGCCTTTTCCGCTTGAAGTTTTGTAGCTTTTAGTCTGTTTAGTGTATAATCATTATGCTAGCTTACTAAAGTTCATTTTAGCAGACACACACAAGACCAGAAATATTGATGACTCATCCTTGAAGACTGAAAATGTCCCCTTCCTTTAAATGACAAATACCACTTACCGTTGATTTTCATGATGTAACAAAACAAAATCCTATAAGGCCTGTTTGTTATTTGAAAAATAAATGTATTCTGCAATATTTAATTTGTTCTTTGTGTTTTCTGTGAGCAGAAGTTCATTGAATTGGAAGATTCCCAAGAGCAAGAGAAGAAGGATCTGCAGACCCATCTGGAAAGTCTTTCATCACATTCCCGTCAGCTGGAGCTGAAGATCAAGAACTATGCAGACCAGAGTAAGAATCGCCTGATTTATTCCCTCTTCTCATTCAATCTGACACTTCCATGATCTGACAGTATTTTAAACCTTCACATATGTCTTCTACATGTAATATGTCCATGCATCTGCTCTTAAAGTCCTTCTGTTTTAGTAATAAATAGCTAATGTCCATAGCTCTGTCGAGATTTCCATTAAAGTGAAGTAGTTGGGTACTAGTTATCTTACACAGATATGATTTTCAAGGTTTTCTTGCTGTGCATTTGTGTCAGCATTCAACAGATTAATTCAAAATCAGTCTAATTTGCTTCTGGCATGGATATGAATGTAAAACGTGCTGTATTGGTTTCTGTGCATAGTCCACTAGTGTAGCTCATATCTCCATTTACATTTGTTCATTAAAGGTACAGGATGTTTTTGACTACTAAAGCATAAAAATACCATAAGACACCATTTAAGAAACATGCTAACATGTTTATTTGAAAAACAATGTTACAGTTAGTTATTCTACTTTGTGTGTTCCAGGCCTGAATGTCGATCTTTGTTTTGGTTTATGAAACCTGCCAGTTTACCCAGTTAGCCATTTAGCGGAAAACACAGCACACCTCATTTAAAATTCACTGTCAAGTGCACTAGTTTCTGTTTGTGTCATCAATCTGGCAACCTGCCTGCGTCAAGTCTGAGGAGGAGGGGCCGTGTGAAAAAACCCTCTCTAATATTTTGAATTTGGACTGCAATACCTAAATCAACCACTCAGTGTCAATCCTACATACAGCACCTTTAATCTAAAGGAACCGGTCACCCAAAAATGAACATTTGCTGAGAATGTACTCATCTTCAGGCCACCCTAGATGTAAATGAGTTTGTTTGTTCATCAGAACAGATTTGGAGAAATTTAGCATTACATCACTTGCTCACCTGCAGTGAATGGGTGCCGTCAGAATGAGAGTCCAAACAGCTGACAAACACATCACCATAATGCACAAGTAACTCCACACCTCTCCAGTCAAAAAAATATTATCTTAAGAAGTAAAAAGCTAGTTTTATAAATGAATTTGTCATTTAAGCTTTAATCTGTTATTTTATGCATTCCATAATAAAAAAGACTCTGAATTGGGAGAGAAATATGCACATATTGAGCGCTGTTTACATGGACTTTAGTGCTGTGGATTATTGTGATGTTGTTATCAGCTGTCTGAACTCTCATTCTGACGGCACCCATTCACTTCATTGGTGAGCAAGTGATGTAATGCTACATTTCTCCAAATCGGTTCTGATGAAGAAACATGGAAGCCTGAAGGGGAGTACATTTTCAGCAAATATTTGGGTTGAACTACCCCTTTTTGAAGAGTCATTTACTGTGTACAGGTAACAGTAGCTGAGTGTGTTTGTGCATGCACGGTTTAAAACAGTACGTACAACAACTTAAAAAAGTACAACAACCTTTATTAATGTAACTTTAAAAAGCAGTAATTTTCTTTCCAGATCACATGCATGCAGAAACTCTCCTCTCCGTATTTTAGAAAATAATTATGAATCACATCAGAATAGCCAAATGAAAGTTGTGACCAAATTTAGTGATGCATTGCATCTTTTCCAAAAGAATCAAAAACAGAATTTGCTTGTAGTATTCTGACTTTGAGTTAGGGAGTTTTGTTCATGTGATTTATCTCTTAATTCTTATTAAATGCAGTGTTTTCTGTGGCCCTGAATAGCATTAATTGTGTTCTCTCGCTGGAAAGTAAATCTAAACCAGAGTCAGTTCAGACTGCGTGTGTGCTGGAATAGGCCAGTGGGTGATAATGATATTAGTCAAGCACCAAAACGTGCTAATTATGGATGTCTGGCACTAATGAATTAATTCTGCAACTAATTAATAGTGCGTTTCCAGCAAAGCCTTTTCTGAGATTTGAAATGGATATCAGTTCTACTAGAAATCATGGTGCTGAAATGAAGTCTGTACAAAGTGAATTAGCCGGTGTGATTGTGGGACACATTGGGCAGATCTGCTGCAGGCTTAGATTTAAACCTGACAGCTAAAAGTGGATTACGTCTTTGTGCCACCTCTTAAATCAAGCCTGTTTAATATCCTCTGTGGATATTCTCTCTACAGAACTGCAAGTATTTGTAAAGGCCTCACTGAAAGCATCAGCTTTGCCTGATCAAACTAGATTTAAATCTGGCCAGAGGGAGGCTGGCTCGCATGGTTTTTGAGAGCTGTACAGTGAACTTTGGGTCGTCATCGGTCATTTGGGAGTTTTCTAACCTGTTACGACAATGGCTGTGATAATTAGCCTCGTTTCTCTGTCCTCATTTATCTCAAGGCCCTTGTTCCAAGCTTGTACTTTGTGTTTACAAGACATCGCAGACTAACATTTTGCATGCAAAAAAAAGCCAAAATATTGCCTTTCAAAGTTTTTAAAAGCAGTTTATTTAGACATTATAAGAAGACATCACTAAAGTCTTTGCAAATTACACTTGTACTGTTGAACGAGTTAATCTTTCCGGATTTATTTAATATATTTCTTACTCCTCTTTTCTCAGTAAGTCGATTAGAGGAGCGAGAGGCTGAACTGAAGCGCGAGTATAATTCCCTTCACCTGCGCCACACAGAGGTAAGAAAGAGAGCAAATGATAATAAATGTTTTTGATCACCAAATCAGCAGATTAGATTAATTTTTCTGAACGATCATGTGACTCTGAAGACTGGAGTAATGATGCTGATAGGCAGCTTGGGTTCCCAGGAATTATATGAAATAGAAGTTATTTTAATAAGAGTTCACAATATTAATGTTTTTACTTTATTAATTAAATGCAGCCTTGGTGAGCATTACAGACTACCTGCAACTCTTTAAGGGCAATTAATATGCCTACTTTTTGTTCATTTGTTCTTCAGATGATCCACAACTACATGGAGCATGTGGAGCGGATCCGGATGCAGCAGACGGGAGGAGAGACCTCTGACACCGGGACACTTGGCCGAGTTCGGTAGGATCAACTTGATCCTATTATCTGTGCTAAAAAAAACACCAGACACCATCATGTGGTTGTTTCAAAAAGTTTTCATGATTGTTTATGTAAAATTAAATGACATCAGAACAAAGATCGATTGAATTCAACATTTATGTTAATACATGATACATTAGTTTGGATCCTTTTCTCATTAAATCAACTAAATAAATGCATGCATTTAGCAGATGCTTTTATATTAAGTGACTTACAGTGCATTCAGGGCTGACATTTTTTACCTAACACGTGTTCCCTGGGAATCGAACCCACAACCTTTCGCCGCTAACATTAAACAGGAAAGAGCGTCCCAAGTCTTTGGGAGTCTTCCCCATGTCCGGCGGTGGCTCTTCACTGACGCCTGACATCCAGAGCAGAGCCGAGACTCCTGGGACGGAGGGCTGGAGATTCAATAACCTCAGTCATCAGCGCTCTAACGCCAGCCTCAAGGTACAGGAACATCACAACTTCATCAGAGTTCATTCTTTTATCACCAAAACATATTTCGAGGGAATTTACACCAGGCCATGAGAAGAAAATAACTGATATAATAGACAGATGATATGAAAGAACTCTGGGGAGAGAAGATGATAGATAGACATTTGATGTCTTTGTTTTGTGGGGATATCCTCTGCTTTTGTAAAGGTACATAAAATATGAATATAAAATATGAGCAGTGGTTGGTTGAAAGATGTTGCCATGGAAACATTAAGCAGTGATGACGCATTTTTAAGCATCCTTGAACGTCTGCAGTGACCTATTTGATCAAATTTACTACCAAAATACAAGTTTAAATTAGAATTTAGGGCTTGCGATTACAGTTCATTGACTTGAGGGTCAAAGTTACTATGTTAACACACACACACACACACACACACACACACAGATATAGATATATATATATATATATATATATATATATATATATATATATATATATATATATATATATATATATGTGTGTGTGTGTGTGTGTAATATGCAGTAATATGCAGTGTAATATGCAGTAATTCTGAAAATATTTAGCAGTTCATCATATGAATGGTTTGAAATGGATTCAATGCTTACTCACTTTTAGCTTAGCTTAGCATGGATCATTGAATCTGATTAGACCGTTAGCATCTCACAAAAAAATGACCAAAGAAATTCAATATTTTTTCTATTTAAAACTTGACTCTTCTGTAGTTACATCGTGTACTAAGACCGGCAGAAAAGGAAAAGTTTCAATTTCCGAGGCTGATGTGGCTAGGACCTATACTCTCATTCTGTAGTAATAATCAAGGAACTTTGGTTGCACCAGGCGCAGTGAAATTGAGCACTGCCTGAAAATAGGCTTATTGGAAGTGACCTAGCTGGGACTATTTTCAGACGCTGCGTAATATCATTGCGCCTGGTGCACCCAGGGTACGGCGAAGGTAAAATTTCATCCGCCAGCCGTGGAGATCAGCTGAATGGATTCAAAAACTGTAGAACTCAACTGTTCAACTCTAGGGCAGTTGGAAAATGAGCCTATTTTTTTAAAAAAAAAGTGTAGTGTAGTGTTCCTTAAGGAACGTCAAATGGACCCTTTTCACATTTCCAGGGTTCTCAGAACACGGGGTGTGCAATACTGTCAACACTTTTTTTTTTAATCTCTTTGTTTTTATTGGGATTATTTCAATAACAATAACTAAACAATTTGATATTATTGAGGGTGATTTGTGCTGGTACCTTGGCTGGTTTATGATCATATCGTTAGATATATCGCCCAGCCCTAATTACAATATTATCTCCGATGATAAATATTGCACAGCCCTACTTAGAACAGGAAGTTCTTCTATAGAGGTGAAGAAACTAAAACAAATATATTTTTTGTGTTCACATTGTTTCCAATAGTAAAAAAAAAAAAAACGTAATATTTTTTCTATGACTTTCCAAAAGAAATGCATCATTTGAAAAGAGTCATTTACGCAGAACATTCATTCCATTAATGTTAAAGTCCTTTTTCCTTTACGTGAACTGATTTGATGCTTCGACATCCACGTTCACCTGCATGAAACATGGCAACATTAAGAATCTCAAGCTCTCTTGTATGGATCGCTGCTTTAAATGTTCTCATGCATAATAATGTTACATTAGAGTTGTGTTTTCCCAACCACCAATGCTAGATCACAGCACAAACACATGAGAGCGCTGTTGTGTTTTGTGTTTCAAACAAATATAAGATGCCACATCCCAATTTTCTTGTCCAAGCAGTTGGAGGCGGAGGACACTCCAAAGAAAAGGGATGGTAAGGATGTTCTGGATGCTTGGGACTCGCTGGCAGACGATTGCAAGGTAGCAAGGCTGTGTGCCGGCGGACAGTGTGTACTGCAAATCACTGTTGTCCTCTAATAGTCCGAAAGTTTATTCACAGAATGTGGTTTGGTGTCTTAACTGCATGCAACTACAGAGATGTAGAAAGTCCAGATTAGTAGTTGACCGATATTGTTTTTTTTTTTGACAGCCGATGCCGATATCTTGGAAAGCAGGGAGGCAGATATAATTATATATTTTTTATTATTATTAATATTAAAGACATTTTTAAATCATTTGACAGTGTATTAAAAAATGTGACCCACAAAACCAGTCTTAAGTTGCTGGGGTATATCTTTAGCAATAGCCCAAAAAACATTGTATTGGTCAAACTTATAGATTTCTCTTTTATGCAAAAAATAAATTTTCATCTCATAAATCGTTAGAATATTAAGTAAAGATCATGTTCCATGAAGATAATTTGTAAATTTCTTACCATAAATATATCCAAACTTAAGTTTTGATTAGTAATATACATTGCTAAGAACTTCATTTGGACAACTTTAAATGCAATATTCTCAGTATTTAGATTTTTTTGCACTCATTCATTCAGCTTTCAGATGATGTATAAATCTCAATTTTAAAAAAATTACACTTAACACTGGTTTTGTGGTCCAGGATCACAAATAAATGTGTAAAATAAACATACTTGTACATTAGATGACTAATTAATTTTCACAGACAAATAGATATTTAATAAAAATATAATTAAAAGGGAAGTAAACACAGGGCGCTCAGTATTCTGGCAAGTTTGTGTGCATTGGGAATCATATTTTTCAAATAATGCAAAGGCAACGTTCATTTTACATGCGTTACACAGTGAAAATGACATGAATATGACAGTGGGGAAATGCATAAAGTGCAGCATAATTTGAAATAAAAAGTTGCTATCAACGGCGTCAAAATAAATGTCTGGAGTGCCGTCAAAATAACACATTAACCAAGAAGAAAACTTATCGGCTGATGCCGATATTTGAAAAATGCCAAATATCGGCCGATATATTGGCTTTGGTGATATATCGGTCAACCACTAGTCCAGATTAGTAATAAATCCTAAAAACAAAAAAAGAGCATGTTACCATGGAATAATGCACAAATATTTTTTGTTATCTAGGATATAGTTGCATACAGCTAATGCATGGTGTTAATTTAGCTTTTTCACAGCATGTCATTTCATTTTCTCCCTGTTTTAGATTTCATTTATCATTTGGACATTTCTAATATTGTGCTCAGCTGACAATAACATGTCTTTAGTTGTAACACATACTGTCGTTATGAATTGGTTTTAACCAGTGTTTGGGAATGTTACTTTTACAGGGGACATGAACTGCCTTTTTTAATATTGTTTGTACTGTTCTCTGAGGTCTACTTATAATGCTATCAATATTTTTACATCAAAAACATCATGTTTTAGAAGTAATAGGCTGTTTTTTTCTGTCCTGATTGATGATGAATTGATTGTCTAACAGTTGTGTATGTTTGACAGCCTACATCCTTCACAGATGGACGCCGCTGTGATTTAGGTTAAAAATGTCTAAATACTCAGTACATATCATAGGATAACGTACAAAGCAATAGTGCCCATGTAATGAAAACAGTTACTCACACTTGTGTGGTGCGACATTACTGTCAGATTCAATATATTCGGCACAGCATAGTCTTTTAGTTTCAATCTTTCTGAAAATCCTGTAGCAAACTGTGCCTTGTTTGTATATGAATCCGCATTGAAATAAACGAAGGACCAAGTTCCTACTGACACGGTCTGGAACTTCCTCAAAAATAAAGTTCATCAACTCTTTAAGAATAAAGTTGATCAAATAAAGTTTATTGTTTACTGCATAGACCTGCGTTCGCCTCACTTGTTATTCACACTACATGTGTGAATCGGTGGGCGGGGCTAAACAGGCAGTGATGTAGAAGCAGGCTTTGATGATCTTCTGTGGAGGCGGTGCTTATTCACACTATTACATCATGAAGCAGAACATTACCCAAGCTGTGATTTTGGCAGACTGGCTTGAATATAAGCTGTTTTTAGACTAACAAGAAAGTTTAAAGTTCTGAAACCTACAGTACAATGACCTCTTACGTCAATTTTGGTTTCTCAGTTCATGAACCCCTTTAAAAGAAATGTTACATTATTTCTTCACTCCTAATAAATGTAACTGTTGATTTTTGTATAGTGGGAAAATAATGCTAGTTTTACATTATTTTGGAGTGTTTGGGTACATAGAACAAGGCAAAGGTGGTCAGTTTTAGTAGATTCATGTACTGTAGACATGGGTTTTCTACAGTATACATACCCCCAACACTAGTTTTTCTTCTTTTCTATTAAATACTGAATTAATTTCAATTGTGTTGCATTTACAGCAGTGTTTTTACCTATTTTACTAGTGTAAATGATATTTGCTTTGTTGTTTGGGGTGTGTTTTTGTAGTACTGTTTTGTAGAGATTGACTGATAATTGGTTTGGATTGATTTTTGTTCTTCTCTTCTGTTATCAGTTCTTAAGTATTGTATAGTACCTGTATAGATCACTTTATTTAATATACTACATTAATAACTTTTTTAAATATGTATCCTAATAATCAGACTGCAGTGTTACAAAACAACTTTGCATTAATATAATAGCATAACATAGTTGTATTTGGAAAAAAAGTAAATGTGCATTTTTATTATCAAAAAGCAGAAATTTTAACTTTAAAATATTATTAGTAATATTTAAAATATTTCAGCATTTTAGTTATCAGACACTTGAAAAAACAAAAATGATCTGTATCGGTCGATCTCCATTTTTTGGCATTGTTCTAATCGCTGTTATTTTGTTATTTTTGTGTATTATTTATGTTTTCTTGCAGTTGCATCAATGAGCTGTCAAGTGTTTGCCTTTTTTTGTGTTTGCAGTCTTCTATTTTAATACTTTTAGCCTGAGCTGACACTGATTTGTCTGGTTATTATTTGACACTAGTAAAAAAAAAATTTGATGTCTACAATCCGTGCCATCCATTCTATATTTTGTTGCGTCTGTCCTGTGTGTGTTTGTTTGCCCATTGGTCTCACCTCAGTTTGTCAAATATTCAGAGTTTAAGTGAATATCCCGACCCCGTTTGTGTTTTCATGCTGATTTCTCTCCTCTGTCCCTGAGCTCTGACCTCTGACCTTCAGGTAATGAGCAGTGTGTGTTGAATGATTTCAGGATGAGCTGTCTGACCTCAGCCAGGGCGGCTCAAAGTCTGTCACTCCCATGTCCACCACGGCCTCTGATCTGGCCCTGGACTCGCACAGAGAGGATGGAGAGGGCTTCTGGAAGAACACAGAGGTTCAGGCTGTTCCAGGGACCAGGAGCGTCTCTGCGGGTTAGTAGCTCTTTTACTGTGCATGGAAAGGGCCACAGCTTTAAATTACTCTAAAATTGCTCTGTGTTACTCAAATAATTTAGAGTAGTCTAAACTTCATTTAGAGTTGTACAATACCTTTCAGAAGTTTAGGGTCAGTAACATTGTTCTTATGCTCAGTGAGGTTATATTTATTTGATTAATAATACTTTAAAAACAGCAATATTGTGAAATATTTTTGCAATTTAAAATAACTGTTTTCTATTTAATTATATTTTTAAAATGTAATGTATTCCTGTGATGTTAGGCTGAATTTTCAGCATCATTACTCCAGTCTTCAGTGTCACATGATCCTTCAGAAATCATTCTGATGATATAAGGATTTGCTGCTAAAGAAACTATTATTTTTAAATCGTTGTGCTGCTTAATATTTTTTGTGGTAACTCAAAAAAAAAATAATTCAGGATTCTTTGATAAATAGAAAGTTCAAACAATGCATTGCAGATCACATTTTAAATGATCATTAAACACGCATTTGTCCATTTTTGATTATTCAGGTCTGGCTGATAATGAGGAAAAGTCAGATGTTCAGGCCATTATTGAGTCCACACCAGAGCTGGACATGGACCTCGGATGTAAAGGTTCAAGGTAGCCAATAAGCCATCGATCAAACAGTGTGTCTAAATCATTTGAATGTGTCTATGATGCCCAGATATATTGTTTAGGTTTAATAGGATTCTGGTAACTGCATTTTTATGCTGTCATATTAAAGTATCAGATCCTAAATGCAGGGCTGGCCTATAATTGAATGATGTAACGTGCTCGTTGCTGATGTGTTGAAGCACCCCGAGCCGAGGGATTGAGAACATGGCGTTTGACCGAAATACAGACTCTCTCTTTGAAGAAGTGTCATCAGCAGGGACAGGTTTGATTGGAGATGTGGATGAAGGAGCAGATCTGTTGGGTACGTTCGTTGCTGTTAGTGTTTTAGATATTATGAAGGGGAAAACATATTACACAAGCATAAAACAGTTTAACTTGAGCTTGATTTTTATTAACATCAAAGTAATAATTTGTTAAAAGATTTGCAGAGATGTAGATGAGTTTCTTCATCAGAACAGATTTGTATGTACAGATAATGTATTATTTCATCACTTGCTCACCAGTGGATCCTGTGCAGTGAATGGGTGCCGTCAGAATGAGAGTCTAAACAGCTGATGAAAACCTCACAATAATCCACAAGTAATCCACGCCACTCCAGTCTATAAGTGAATGTCTAGTGAAGTGAAAAGTTACACGAATGTAACAAATTCAGAGTCCTCTATCATTAATATTTCTTTCTCCAGTGAAAAAATCATCCTGTCTGAATCAGGAGAGAAATTTGCTCAGATCAAGCACTGTTTACGAGCAAAAACAGTTTGAAACAAATATGTCTGTGAATTTTGATCATTATAATGGATTATGGTACTTTGGCCACAAGTAATGGTTTAAAGTTAAAATGCCTTAAAGGGTTAGTTCACCCAAAAATTTAAATTAGGCTGCGTTTAACTCAATCCCAAGGCATCCTAGGTGTATTTGTCTTTCTTCTTTCAGACGAATCCAGAGTTATATTAACAATTGTTTTTGATCTTTCAAGCTCGTTGCAGTCAGTGGGTGTTGCATTGATTCAATCCAAAAGAAGTTAAATAAAAAGTGCCCTTCCCTTAAAAAATAAACCTCTATGAGTCTATGTGAAAGAAAAATATCAATATTCAAAATGTAATAATCACTTTAATCCTTTGTTCACCCCCGGAATCATGTGAGACACTTTTTTTTTTTTTTTTTTAATGAAGGGCGTTTTTTATTTCATGTCTTTTGCACTGAAGCAATGCAACACCCACTGACTGCAATGATAGAGCTTGAAAGAACAAAAACAATTTTTAATATAACTCACTAACTAACTTAATATAACTTAATAAAGAAGAAAGTCATGTGCGCCTAGGATGCCTCAGGGGTGAGTAAAACAGCCTAATTTTCACTTTTGGTTGAACTATCCCTTAAATGATGAATTTATTTCTTACAAACATGCAGCTTTTCATAAGATGTTAATTGATGGGCTGGAGTGGTGTGGATTGTTGTGATGTTTAATCAGCTGTTTGAACTCTCATTCTGATGGCACCCATTCACTGCAGAGCATCCATTGGTTAGCTAGTGATGTAATGCTAAATTTCTCCAAATCTGTTCTGATGAAGAAACATCCTCATCTAGGATGTTCTGAGGGTGATGACATTTTCAGCAAGTTTTAGTTTTTAGGTGAACTATTCCTTTAAATATGTGTCATTTGCCATCATAATGAGTTGAGCTCTGTGATGGTGGCAAAGTACCATGATGCTCTTTTTTGCATGTTGAACTGACCTAGATTTCTCTCTCTATGCCCTGTTCTTCCCTCTAACTGCAGTGGAGTATTCTGGTGTGTAATACCTTGCTTCTTTCTGTCAGAGAATCTTTGCTTGTGTTTCAATTAGCATCATTTTTGTATCTAAATCTTTCACTTGTTCCTCATACCTCTCCATACTTCCCCCTTTAATGGAATCATACAGTAGCAAATAGTGCCAACCGTATTGCAGCAACATGATATGAACATTTTCACCTACGGTAGCATGATGTAGCACAGAATGGGGTGATGGTGTTAGACTCAAGGCTACACAGAATCTGCTGACATATTTAAATTTTCTGCACTGATTATGATGTATCTCGTAATTGTGATTACCCACCCACAATTCTTACTTTATAACACGCAATTTTGAGTTACTAAGTCAGAAATGTGAGATAAACTTGCAATTCTGATAACATATACATATTTTCCCCCTCAGAACTGGAATTTATGACTCAGAATTGCAAGTTTATTTCTCACAATTGAGAAAAAAAAGTCAGAATTGTGAGATACAAACTCACATAAAAAAAATAAAAATGATAAAGTGCATGATATAAACTTGCATATGTGAAAAAGTCAGAATTGCAAGGAAAAAGTCAGAATTGCAAGAAACACACTCACCTTTGCTAGAAAAGTCAGAATTGTGAAAAAATAAGTCAGAATTGCGAGAAAATAAGTCAGAATTGCGAGATGCAAACTCGCTTTTGCGAGAAAAATCAGAATTGCGAGATACAAACTCGTTTTTGCGAGAAAAGTCAGAATTGCGAGATGCAAACTTGTTTTTGCGAGAAAAGTCAGAATTGTGAGAAAAGAAGTCAGAATTGCAAGATACAAATGCGCATTTGCTAAAAAAGTCTTGAGACTTTCTCAAATTTTTTTAGTTCATATTCTGCTTTTCTGTCTTTATAACTCACAATTGTGTTTATATCATGCAATTCTGAGGAAAAAAAGTCAGAATTGCGAGATGTAAATTTGCAATTGTGAGAAAACATATCCAAATTTTAAGATTAAAACACAATCAACTTTATTATTTTTTTGTTCATTGGCACAAACAGACTGCCATATCTTTCTGCTATGTTTTGAAATAGAAATTAATGTATATTTTAATAGTAATAGTACAATTGATATTCACTTAGAATAATTTAATTCTAATATTTAAGTTAACACGAGAAGTTAAAAATGTTACAATCATCTCCATTGAGGTAATTGTTAAAAAAAATTATAACACAAAATTATAATTGTCTAAAATTTAAACACACTTCAAAGTAATAATATGTTTTCCTTGATACCATCAATTCACTAATTCCTTTACATATAAAAATAGAATGAAAACTTGAATAATATGAGATATTATTGAAATTAGCTTTGATTTAGTTTTGATTTAGTATGTTTAAAAAATGACATTTTTCTTTGAATAAATGTATTTAATTTTTATATTTTTTTCACAATTCTTTGTTGTATAAAAAGTTCAAAAGAACAGAATTCAATAGTATAGTAACGGTAACATTGAGCGTCCCAAAAATAAAATGAAATAATAATAATAATTGTATACCCCAAAATGACTTACTTAAAATGACAAAATTACAGTTTTTATTAAATCTTTTTCACAAATTGATGCCTGGTCTCCCCTACTACACTCAATGTTAGTAGCTGTCTTGTAGGTCACATTAGCCATAATATTAAGTGAACTTGGCTCAGATTCTGTGTGGGTCTGGTTATAGCTAATCTGAATGTGGTTGATCTGTCAGTGGTCTCCACTCTTTCCAGCCCCTCTTGGTTTTTCTGTGACCTGTTAACTCTCACCTCACAGCTGTCCATTCCTGTTTCACTCTCCATGTGTCTGTCTCTCTGTCGAACACACGCAGTGCATGCGCTTTCACACCCGAGTCTGTCCGGTAAGACTATTCATATGGCCCGTCTAACCTGAGAAACACAGGGCACATAAATCTCATCTCCAAAGTTTTTACCACATTATTGCTTTGTCATCAGTTTGCCTCTGTTGTTCTGCTATTAGAGTTTTCTGTGATGTATTTTGCAGGCATGGGTCGTGAGGTAGAGCACCTCATTCAGGAAAATGTGCAGTTGCTTGAGACAAAGTGAGTAATATTGTAACTCTTTACAGTTTATTTACTGGTTTATGTCACTTTGTTGTTGACACTGCATTGTTTGTGTGCACAGAAATGCATTGAATGTGGTGAAGAACGATCTGATCGCTCGTGTGGACGAGCTCTCCTGTGAGAAAGAGGTCATTCAGGGGGAGCTGGATACGGTTTTGCAGGCCAAAGCCAAACTAGAGGAGAAAAACAAGGAGCTGGAGGAGGAACTCAAAAAGTGAGTCATTGTTTCAACCAAATAATACAAAAACACCTGAGGGATGCATTCATATGCAGTTGTCCTGGATCTAGTTATCATGCATTAGCAGCCGAATTTTTAAATAAATCAAACACGACGTATTCAGGTTAATAGCCGCAGGTGGTTTATCACATTAACGTGTGTCTTTTTCATGCGAAGCTATTGCTATTTGGACTGTGTTAATTAAATATGTAACTAGATTGTACAATTGCACTGAAAACGGGGGACTTATAAGAATATTTCATAACACAGAGTGAAAGCTGAGGCAGAGGTGGCCAAACAGAACAATACTAAAGAGGAAGATGAGGTATGTATGAATATTTAAATATCATAATACATATAAGAGTCAATGAGGTTAATGCTATATAAAATTAACAATTTGATATACAGCAAGGATTGTTGCACTGTTTCAGGAGACATTTGTTACGACTAAGTGCTGTTCTTTTAAACTTCTTCTATTCATCAAAGAATCCTGAAAAAAGCAAACATGACTTTTTGACAAAAATGTTAACTGTTTTCAACATTGATAATAAAAAGAAATGACTCCTGAGCAACAAATTTAGACTTCATTTTCTAGTTCATTATTTTATTTCAAACAAAATTCATTGACTAATGCATGTTAAAATAATAATTGTTATGCCCAAACGGTGTACAGTATGTAACTCGTGTCCCCATGTAACCTCGCTGGGTGTCCGCAGAGCGATGTGCCCACAGCTCAGAGGAGGAGGTTCACGCGGGTGGAGATGGCCCGAGTCCTGATGGAGCGAAACCAGTTCAAGGAGAGACTGATGGAGCTGCAGGAGGCCGTCAGGTGGACGGAAATGATCAGGTAAACAGTGCTTTGAAGAACGGATAGCTTTAATTTGCTCTACAGCCCTTTTCTTTCCTTTTTTAAATTTCAAATGGTTATGAGTATTTATTTTATTTTATTAGTAGGTCTAAAATTACAATATAACTGTTAGTACGGCAGCCAAGCAAATCACATTTTTAATGACGGTGTCTGACCAGACCTTGCTTTTTATGCTCAGCTTGAGCTCTGTTCTCAAACTAATTGTCCAAGAAAGTAGGCCAGTTTTTCCTGGCTCTTGAACAAAAGCCCCGTGCCGCCACATGGAGACTGTCTGCTAGCTCTCGGCTCTCCTACAGTGATGTGTCTTGTTTTTCCACAGAGCTTCAAGGGAAAGCTCAGAAGTTGCAGAGAAGAAGAGGTCAAGCATCAGGCAATTGTGAGACCTCATCTCAACTGCTAGTCACACAGATCACAAATGTGAGCTCGGGCTCATCACAGCCGTTTTTATCTATGTCTTGTTTCAGCTTCAGTCGCCTGTTCAGTTCCTCCAGTTCCTCAGCGTCCACCAACCCAGCGAGAGGTTTACCATCCAACGTCAAGTACAACCCACCCAGCATCATGAAAAAGAGCAACACCTTCTCCCAGTTCCCAAGAGAAAAGTCCAAAGCGTTCGACTTCCTCAAAGAAGAGTAAATCATCTATTTAACCTTGTTAAAAATATTATGTTTTTAAGTCAAATCAAATAAAATTCAGGATGCAATGTTTTGTATGTGCATTACTGGCAAACCAATATAGCAACAAAGATGTAGTGAAACCAAAATGTTCCTAAAATTCGAACTTGAAATGCATGTATTTGGGTCAAGTGTCATATAACTAGTTGCATTTCATAATATGCATTTGGCATTGTTTTCTCACATACAGTGTTTTGGTATCAAGACCCACCAGTTGAAATCCATGTAAATCTAGAATATGAAGATATTCTTGTCTGGCGTTATGCAGCACACCAATGTGTTAATTAGCATTTCATAATTCATAAGCGTCCCCTCTTTATTTATTTTTTTCCTTTTTCCATCAGGGTGGACTCGAGTGTTTCTCTGTCCCGCCGGGAGCAGAAGCGTGCCCAATACGAGCATGTGAAAGCCCATGTGCAGAAGGAGGATGGCAGGGTTACAGCACATGGCTGGAGTCTCCCTGGAAAATACAAGGCAATACTATCTTATTTTATTTTATGCTATTTTATGCAGAATTATAATATATTTATTAGTAGAGCAGCCAAGCAAATCAAAATGCTATGAGTATAATGTGCGTATGAGTATACATAATATACATTTCATTTAATTTTATTTTACCTTATAGGTCCAGTATTATAATATATTAATTAGTACAGCAGGCACCTAAGTAATCACAGTGCTATTTTTTTTTGTGTGTATGTTTTTTTTACCTTATCAGACCATTTTTTTTATTTTCAGCTAGAGCGCTGTTCTCAAACTAATTTTTTTAATTTATTTATAGAGCACAATTAAGTAACACAAGGTTGATCAATGTGCTGTACAATAGAAACTAATAAAAAGGAGACCAACAGCACAGAAGGAAGAAAGCAAGTAAAACAAACATCGTGGCAAAGAATGACTCTATGGGTGTTATATGCTGGTGTCTATTAACACTCATCAGTAATCTAGCAGTAGCAGGCTGCATTAGTTGTAAGCGAGTTAACAGCAATTGGCCAACACCCGCATACAAAGAATTACAGTAGTCCAGTCTTACAGAAATAAAGGCATGAATAAGCTTTTTAAAATTGCTAGGTGACAGAAAAGGTTTTACCTCAGCTAGTAACCTCAGTTGACAGAAACAAGACTTAACCGATTAGTTGATCTGTTTATTCAATTTCAGAGATACATCAAACTGAACCCCAAGATTCTTAACTACAGATTTACAGAAAGGGGCCCCAAATCAGAGAGGATGTGAAACTCAGAGTTTCCGAACCAAATTACCTAGGTATTTCTTTAGTTTAAATGTAAAAATTCTGCTGACATCCATAGTTTAACTTAAAGTGTAATTGTCCTTTTGTCCTGTTTCCAGTAGATGCATCTGAGTATCATCATAAAAACAATGAAAAGTTACTCCATGCCTTTTAAAAATAGAACCTAAGGGCAGCATGTAAAGTAAGAACAAGATTGTACCTAGAATTGAACCCTGGGGAACACCACAATTTAATGGAGCAGATTTAGATTACGATTAAATAATCACACATCTTTTATTCGATTGTTTTATTGTTTACACATTTTCTACTTATTTTTGTAAATTATCATTAATTGTCCTGTAACATTTTATTTATTTTTGTTTATTTCTTATTATTGTTATTTTGTTGGTTTATTTATTCCATATTTTCACTGATCTTATTTATATATGTATATAACTTATTTTATTTTCATGTTTTTACATTTTATTTTATTTATAACATTTTCAAATTGTACTTATCTTGCACTTAAGAACTATTTGTAACATTGCAACATTATATTTTATTAATTCCACATTTTCTACTTTTAATAAAAAATAATCTATAATTGTACTGTTATCCTGTTCTTTTTAGGCTGCTAATGGTGGCCATGCAGAAAACAAAATAAACCTTCCTGTTCCTGTGTGTCTCCGGCCACTGGAGCAGAAAGATGCTTCTATGAAGGTGAAGAAAGATAAATAAATTCAAATCATAATTGAAATCAACTGTTTTGTTGCCTAACTTCAATAGGTTTATGAAGTCTTATGAAGTCTAATCAATATGTAATATTTGCGCAGCTCCTGTGTGCAGCTGGAGTGAACCTGTCAGGAGGACGCTCATGTAAGGGAAGCTCTGGCATTTCTGGTGAAGCGTCTTTGGTGGAGACAGACACCTCCAAACAATGTAAAGACTCCCAGAGCAGCCTAGATCAGCTGGAGCAGGAACAGAAGGTAAAAGATTTCCATAGTCATATTGTGGAAAACATGGACTTGTTTGAAATAAAAGAGTTGATGTAGAAAGTAGCCATATTTTAACACAATACTAGTCATATGTATGAGCTCAGTCATTAGCATTTGACCACCCACAATTACATACCCTGTCATGTAACGTATTTGAAATGCGAAGAAACTATAATAAAGTTCATTTACATATAGAAAGACACTATGGCAAAGACCTATAAATCACAGAG
Organism: Carassius auratus; assembly: GCF_003368295.1. Classification (NCBI taxonomy): domain Eukaryota; kingdom Metazoa; phylum Chordata; class Actinopteri; order Cypriniformes; family Cyprinidae; genus Carassius; species Carassius auratus. Next base: position 7,776,018 of record NC_039270.1, on the reverse strand, counting down.
TGTGTGCAAAATTGTCATAAAAACTACATAAAATCTGGTTTGATGTGAGAAATCTTGACTTTCATTGTAAGTGGATTTTCACTAAATAAAAAGCTTAAAAAGTGGTCATTTTAAACTAGGTATTTAGGCTTGAATTCTCAATGAGAGAGTCATTGTGATGTATAAAAATGGATCAGATCCACATAAAAACACACGTACCTCTAAAAGCATTCGTAGACAGCATTGACAGTGTTGGTTCTTCATGCAGTGATATTGTGTGTGTTGACAGGAGCAGGAGCGGGAGCAGACGGTGCATGTGGAGATGTCCAGTCGCGTTTGGATCTGTACGAGTACACACTCCTCCACAAAGGTGATGATCATGGATGTGACGCGGCCCGACGACCTGCTGGACAGCTTCTACGTCTGTAACTCATGTGTGCTGTGCATCGCCAGCGTACCAGGTCAGAAATGTATACCCCTTGTAACAGTATAATACTAGTACACCCCTTGTGACTGTATAATACAGTACAATAAAAAAATAGTAATTATATTAATCATTTCATTTTCTACAAGTGTAAAATTAGGAAAATGGGAGTGGAAAATAATTCACATCAGGATTACAATTCACTTCAGGAAACTAATGTCAATGGCACTAAATATAAATGATCCCAGTAATGTTGTCTGTGTATTTTGTTGTGATTTCCAGGAGTCTTGGAGACAGACTATCCTGCAGGGGAGGAGATTCCTCAGGACCTGGAGGCGGGGCCAGACGCTCTATTGGCCAGCAGCAGCTCTCAGGGTAGTGAGGGGGTGTTGAGTGACGTGTCAGCGGTGGGCTGCAGTGTTGAAGAGTCCAGCACAGGATCTCAGGCGGGCAGCACAGGCACCAACGAACAGTCAGCAGAGCAGAGTCCAGCCAGAGGAAGTGGTAAGAACTCTCTTAGACATCAGTGAGGTCATGTCATTTTGACAACTCTTTATAGAAGTAATAGTCCAGACTCTGGTTTTTCCAAAAGTTATGTGAAATCCTGGGACCTACATACTTAAAGGTGCTGTATCTAAAATTTTGACCTTACTAAAGCATAAAAGTACCATACTATGTTTGCAGATATTTAAGAAACATGCTAAGTTAACATGCTTGTTTATTTGAAAAACAATGCTACAGTCAGTTATTCTACTTTTAAAATGTGTTCCAGGCCGGAATGTTGATCTTTGTTTTGGTTTTTAAAAACCCGCCCACTGCCAGTTTACCCAATTGTATTTCTGCACCCCTGGTTGCCAGAAAACACAATGTATTCTATTTCATTTATTGTCAAGTGCGTTCTTTCCTGTTGGTGTCGTCAATCTGGCAACCGGGATCTTTAAGTCTGAGGAGGACGGCTGGGTGACACCCCCCCCCCCCCAATACTGGACTGCAATACCTAGTTCAACCACTCGGTGTCAATCCTACATACAGCACCTTTAAAGACAGGAGTCCATATCTTTATTAAACGCATCCATTTTCCTTTTTGACCAGTAGGTAACATATTTCAATGAAAGAAAATCAAATATTACTTCATGCCATTCTGACACTGTCGGCGGTTTATCAAAGTAAAATACTCTTACGAGCAGCATAAGTAAGAAGATTAAACAACTTCCTGTCCGAAATGCTCTTTATATTCTTATCAGCAACACCTAACAACAAATAAAGTGGATTGAGGTCGCATCCTATACTTAATATAAGAGATAGTCTCCCACAGATTTGCTTTAATATTTTAACATTTCCAAGTACAGTGAATAAAGTAACCCACTTCTATTTTACATTTTATACAAAATGGAGAAAAGTTTTTGTGCCTGCGTAATGGAGTAATTTGGAGACCATATAAAAGTTTGAACTGTAGTTCTTTAGTTCTGTTACAAATTGATATATTGTCGACATACTGCCAAATTTGTGTTCAAGTATCTGTATCAATTGACAGCCCAAATTCTTGCTCCCAAATAGCTAGGGTTTCCTCATTATGGGCTTTTTTCCCATTCAAAAGCACTTTATAACATCGCTTTATTAGTGACCTCTTAGATCTGTTGTCCAGGAGCACTTGCTCTGTTGGAGTGGGGCAAGAAGAAAACCCAGGGATGCTATGTTTCTGCACAAAGCTCTTTATCTGTAAATACCTGAAGAAGCTCTCAACTGTTCCAGTGATAACAGCACCTCCTTTTGAAGCAGATCTTTTATAGTGCTTCTACCAGCGTCTTTCCAGAATGTGAAACCATTGTCCATTATTCCAGGCTGTAAATCTAAATTTCCTTTTATTGGAGTAATAGATGACAAAGTTTTGGCTTTCCCTTCCCAATCCCTGATTAATTTCCACACTCGTAATGTGTTTCTAATAATACTGTTCTGCCCTAGACCGGAAATCTTTTTAATGGGATACAGGCCAAAAGGGACCGGCAGGCCATCACCCAAATTAAATGCTTCAATGTGTAACCAAGCTGAATCTGGATTATTTTTCTCCCAATGAAAAAGATACAGAAGCCGGGAAGCTAGCTGGTACAGCCGGAAGCACAAGAACTCCTATATTTCTGGGAAGTTGCATCTTAGTCAATTTTAATCTTGCTTTCCTCCGGTTCCAGATAAAAGATCCTGATCAGAGCTATCCTTAGACAATGGAAGTGGAGTCCATCTTTCCAAATCTCCATGCACCCATCACAGAAGAGGTTCAGAAGAATTCCTATACATTTGCTGTAACAGTGGAGTAATAAATATCCTAAGATAGGTAAAGCCTAGTCTCGCACAGCCAGACTTTCAGACTGAGGCTGAAGGTCTGGAATCTGTGGCTGCTTTCATTGGCCAAGCCCCGCCCATGAGGCCATTTGACTGACATGTCAAACAACCAATCACAGTTTGTTTTGTTCAGCATCACATTTCAGGACTTGGAAATGTCGCCACAATAACAGACCGGTGTGTAAAACTCTCAGAAGTATATTAAATATTCTATGCTGCGAACTATAAATACTTCACATACTTTTGAAAATCAATCCTGATAAGTGCTCGTCATCACAGTTTTAAACACAACGGCTTTCTTTTTAGTGAGGAGGTTTGGCGCCACAGCATTTTTGTTTCCAGGTGGAACGTTAAAAAAACGCAACACACACGTCTCCCAGAAATCCTGTATAATTCAACCAAACCGATGACGACTTCGACACTCCTGAAGTGTTTCCACTTTTGTGTCCCATATGCATCAGACGTTTAGCCAACGGTCCATGAGTGTGATATCTGAGGCTAAGGCTAGGTAAAGACCTGCCTAGTCCATTTAAAAGGAAAAGAGGTTGGGGAGAATAAAAAAAAAAAACGTTTAATCAGCTCAGCCCTACTGAACTGAAGTTAGTGTAAAACTTTTTGAATGTAAGATTAACACTCTTCGTATTAAATAGTTTTTGGCCAGAAGAGTCTTTGACATATCTTTGAATATTTTGCAAGTCAGCCCTATTTTTAATTTTTTTGTTGCCAAGCTCATACAATTTTTGTTTGACAAACCAAATATTGTGACGTGGTTTCTGAGTAAGAAAGGAGTTGAGTGCAGCTCTTAAAGCGAAAGTTTTATTTAGCTTGGTATTGGAGGTATTTCATACAGTATGTACTCTCTCTCAGCCTCAGCCAGCTGCAACTCCAGTACTCACCGTTTTTCTACACTCTCCAGTTTCTTCTTAAAGACTTGACATGTTTCCCACAATGTTGAAGGAGAAACCTCTGTGGTATGAGTAATTGTGTAAAAAAAAAAGTAAATTCTGAATGAAAATATGAAATGAAATTAGGGTCTTTCAGTAAGTAGGCATGAAATCTCCATCTATTAGATTGAAGTGCTTTTTCACCATGTAGGAGCTCCATAAACTGGTGCATGAGCAGAGATGGTGATATTACCAATCGTGCATGAAACAACTGAGGATAGTAAAGCTTTAGGGGCATTTTTCAAGTTTTGATCATGTTGCTAAAGGCCCTAGGAATTTGCTTATCACATATGATAAAGCAGGTTTTATAGGGTTAAAAGTAAAGTGACAGAAGTGTCTCTGTTGTAGATCTCTCCAGAGCTCCCAGTGAAGATGGGCTCCCTGCAGCCGAGGAAGCTACGGAGGCCACTGAGGAAGAGCAGGAGAGCCCGGGACAGGACACCAGTCAGCCAGGAATCTACACGGAGCACGTGTTCACAGACCCACTGGGAACAGAGACTTCTGGGGCTTCAGCAGGCAACGATAACCAGAGGTGAGCCAGGCGCAGTATCTTTATCAGCACTGATTTATATCCAGGTGGGGATGGGAACTCATCCTTGGTTGGGTTCCTTGTCAGGGAGTCCGATCAGGACAGGGACGGCACGGCCTCAGCAGGTGGAAAGACGAATCTGGCAAAAGAAGATATCCAGCGGATGAGCAGCGCGCTGCCCACCATGTGGCTGGGGGCTCAGAACGGCTGGTGAGACACACACACACACACACACACACACACACACATAAAACAGCATCTGGCCACAACAGACTTTGTAAAATGCCATCATTTAGTAAAAGGAAATAGGTCTGTCAGGGATAGTAGTAGTGTTTTTTTTCTATTTGCCGTACTGTCTTTCAATCTCAGTTTGACAGCCCGTGTTTCCTGGAGTATTTTTGTCAACTTGAAGTTCGTGGTAAGTCAAATTAGGGTCCTTTGAGTTCCGTGATGCAGAAAACGCTGATGAAATGATACCGTATAACTGAGAATGTCACAGAATCAGACTAATTAAAAGTAGAGCTGCACAATTAATATGATTTTAATTGCAATATGAACTTGGATCTGTGACTTTGTTTTAGATATGCAGTCTGCCTCTTCTGTTTGTCTCTGTGAGAGTGAGCAGCACGCTTTTCATTCACTACACATGTGTTTTCAGCATCTGTCCTCTCACTATATGAAGGAACTCTGCATGAACCACATCTCAGATGTTGTGGATTATTGTCAAATACACACAGAAAAAAACTGAAAGGTCTTCTATACAAACCGACTAAATACAAAGCTTGATTAAAACTTGAAGAAATTGACGTAAATATCTTCTCAAATTGAACAACAATAATAATAATAATAATAAAGCAATAATAATAATAATAATAAAACGGTTAATTAAAATTTGTGCTATAAATTATTAATTGCGATTAATGGCATCCAAAATAAGTTTTTGTTTACATTATATATGTATGTGTATGTTTATATATAATTAAACACACATGCAGTATATATTTTAAAAATATTTACATATACAATTTATATTATTGTATTTTATATTATATATAAATATATGTAATATATAAACATAGTTTTCTTGAATATATACATATGTATATGTATTTGTATTTATATATACATAATAAATATATACAACGCATACTCGTATATAAACGAAAACTTTTATTTTGGATGCGATAAATCGTTCGACAGCACTAATTAAAACAGATTTTATTAAGACACTTTCTCATTGGTATTTAAATTCTAAATTAACGTTTAGATATTTCATAGGGTGCTATCACTGTCAAAATATTTATAAATCATTAATTTGTTAATTAGACATGCTTTTTTTGGATGATTTGAAGTGACTAATTAAACCAGAATCCGGTTTATTAAAGTCAGCTGAACAATCAACGTGCCAAATTAAATGTAGTGTACTTTGACCAAGATCTACAGGACAATGACTTCACATCATTGAAAAAAAATATGTAGATTGATGTTAAAAGCACACACTATCAGAGCACCGGTGTTTTGCAATCTGAGAGTTGAACTTTTCTCATTTACAAATGTCTTTGATGTAGTTTATACGTGCACTCGTCTGTCGCTCGATGGAGGAAGTGTCTCCATGCTGTCAAGCTGAAGGATTCCATCTTGAACATTGTGTAAGTTCAAACTCAAGAATACACTGTAACTTTTGAAATTTAGTTAATTTTTATATATATATATATATATATATATATATATATATATATATATATATATATATATATATATATATATATATATATATATATATATATATATATATATATATATAAGAAACCACTGCAGCAAACATGAGTTGTAGTGATCCTTACCATTATTTCTCTACTCAGACATGTGAAAGGCCGTGTTTTGGTGGCTCTGGCTGACGGTACACTGGCCATCTTTCACAGAGGTCTTGGTAAGACACTGTCAGTTTACTAAGGAACTCCTCTCAGTTTGACTTGAATTGTTAAAACCACCCTCGTTCTGCTTTTACAGACAGCCAGTGGGACTTAACCAACTACCACCTCTTGGACCTCGGCCGGCCGCATCACTCGATCCGCTGCATGACCGTCGTGCACGATGGTGTGTGGTGCGGCTACAGGAACAAGATCTATGTGATTCACCCCAAAGCCATGAAAATAGAGGTTCATATTTATGTCTTGGTCTTCATATGCATATTGTGAAATGTGTTGCATGCAGTATTAGATAGATAGATAGAATTTGATGAAATTGTTTGTGATTGTCTGTGATTTTTCTGTGTGTGAGACAGAAGTCTTTTGACGCCCACCCGCGTAAGGAGAGTCAGGTGCGTCAGCTGGCCTGGGTGGGGGACGGTATCTGGGTGTCCATCCGGCTCGACTCCACCCTCCGCCTCTTCCACGCTCACACCTTCCAGCATCTCCAGGACGTGGACATCGAACCTTACGTCAGCAAAATGTTAGGTGAGAATTCTGGGAATATATGTTTCTAGGTTCATGGGGACCACCTCTCATATCAAATCATATCTCATATCATATCCATATAATGTCTTATCACATCTTGTTTCATATCATATGTCATATAAAAAAATCATCACTATTGTGAAATGTTTTTACAATTTAACATAACTGTCTATTTCTATTTGAATATATTGTAAAATGTCACTACTCCAGTGTTCAGTGTCACATGATCTTCAGAAATCATGACGATATTTTTTTATGTTTTATTTTTTGGAAACCTTTTAGGAATCTTTGATGTTAAGAAAGTTAAAAGAACAGCATTTATTTGAGATAGAAATATTTTGTTACATTGGAAATGCCTTTGCTGTCACAAAAGAGTGTTACTGAGCCCAACACTTTGAATGTTGGTGTATGTCGACAAAACACTAGAAATAAGATCTGAGCTCTTTTATATTGCCCTTTTCAATAAATGAACAATTGAATGCACTTCCTCGTGTCTTTAACAGGAACGGGAAAACTGGGCTTCTCCTTTGTGAGGATCACGGCTCTAATGGTTTCCTGTAACCGGCTGTGGGTGGGAACAGGAAATGGTGTCATCATCTCTATCCCTTTATCAGACTGTAAGCCGATATCACACACACACACACACACACACACACAGTATTCAATGTTGAAGGCAGCATTAGTTTCAGTCTCTTCTTGTCTTTCTCATGTCTCCGTACTCTTGCTTTGCTTCTTTGCTGGATCTGGCTCAGCTTTGTTCAGTATTTCATCCTCAGGTTCTTAATTCCTCTCAGATCGTCCACTCTCTCGACTGTTTTTCAATCTTTCTGGGCTGGTCAACAGTGAATCTGCATCTAGCCCAAATTTGCTTTAATATTAATGAGTGTCTCCCAGTAATTTAGCATTTGCTCTGTGAGATACGGTGTCTCCGGTGCTCTGTTAAACGCTTTAGACACGTATGATCAAGCATCTTTTTGTTTCCGCAGCATCTCATAAGAGTGTAGGAGCGATGGCCGGACGTCCAGGTGGGGCGGTGCGAGTGTACGCCGATGACACTGTGGATGGTGCGCTGACGGGCTCGTATGTACCCTACTGCTCCATGGCACACGCTCAGCTCTGCTTCCACGGCCACAGAGACGCTGTTAAATTCTTCGCCACTGTCCCAGGTTAGATATAGTGACACAGTGCCTCAGTATTGATTATAGAGACTGACGGGGAGGCCTCATGACGGATGAAGTCAGCTTCACGAAAGGTTTTGTAAGTTGTCCAAACCTGATATTTTAGAAGTCAACTGTGTGGTTAGTTACGCGTACACTGGCTCCTACAGAATGTGTAAAGCGGTGGTGTTTGATGTAATGGCTGGTGAAGTGCAAACCTGTGCTCATGTGTTAACGATGTGCTTCAGGTCAGGTTATTGTGCCAGGAGCTGAAGGTACGACGGAGAACTCGGACTCTTCAGCCCCAGACGGCAAGAGCATGCTCATCATGAGTGGAGGAGAGGGATACATCGACTTTAGGATCGGTAAGAGCTCCAGTGAGACATCTCTCCTTCATGTTTTAATGTCAACATGTAGTTGTGCACATTCTGCAGTTCACTCATAAAGGGCTCAAGCCACATTCATATTCAAAATCACAGTAAAAGTTATGATTGTGAAATGTTATCATACCTTTGCAAACATTATTAATTAAGCTGTCTAGTTTTTAAAGTGATACTACAGATACTACTGAGGGGACGTAATAATAGTGGCTCTCTTTTCCCTCTCTCAGGTGATGAGGATGGTGGTTTGGGTCGAGATGAAGAGGAGGAATCGGCTGAAGCCACTCTGAAGCTGCAGTCGGCTCCTGCCAGACCTGAGCGCAGTTATGTTATAGTCTGGCAGGTTGCTTTAGGCAGTGACTTATAAATCACTGCTGCAGCTTCAACCGAGAACTCTAGGTCAACCCACATGGGCTTATTATTTTACTTTTCTTATTAATGCAGATATTATTATTATTATTATTATTAATAGTGTTGTTCTTAATACCTACATCACAATGAGTTCTAATATCTGTGCTTAGATGTTCATTTCATTTTACTGTTTTATATGAGTCTGGCGTTGACACAAAGTAGATCAGTGTTGAAATGAAGGAACCAAACATTGACATGAAGCCGTCCACAGCTATGTTGCAACTTTATACGGAAATCCTAAATGAAGATTTGATCAAAATGTACCCTTCCAAGAAGGCCTGAAGTTTTTTGTCAGATTTGGTGAAATTTTGTGTTGCATCACTTGTTCAGCAGTGGAGTGAATGGGTGCCGTCAGAATGAGAGTCCAAACAGCTGTCTGTTCGTAAGAAACAAATCCATTATGACGGAGTTTTAATTTTAAACCATTGCTTCTGGTCAAAATATAAGACCTTCTATCCATATTGTTGTTGTTTTTTTCAAATAAAAATTTGTCTTCAAAGTGTTAGCATCGAGTGAATGGGTGCCGTCAGAATGAGAGTCCAAACAACTGATAAAAGGTAAAAAGCAGTTTGTTTGTAAGACACAAATCCATCATTACGGAGTTTTAACTTTAAACCATTGCTTCTGGTCAAAATACAACACCTTCTATCCATATTGTTTTTTTTTTTCCAATTAAATACTTGTCTTCGAGAAGTGTTAACATGGATTTTGGTATTTTGGTCAGAAGCACCAAAAGTCTGTTGACTCTCATTCTGACGGCACCCATTCACTGCACAGGATCCATTGGTGAGCAAGTGATGTACTATATTGCTACATTTCTTCAAATCTGTTCTGATGAAGAAACAAACTCCTCTACATCATGGATGACCCGAGGATGAGTACATTTTTAGCAAATTTTCATTATTCGGTGAGCTACCCCTTTAACAGTTTACATTACATGATTACTTTAGGGCCATGTTTTTTTCTTGATGTAAGCTGCTTGAGATGTTTTGTGTTTTTGTTCTTCACAGAACTGATCGGAGGTTTTTCTGTGCACTATTGCAGTGGTAGCATTGTGTAGTTCATGTATATAGAAACTCAGAGAGCTATTTTTGCTATCTGTACGGCGCTGATCTGGTGAGCGATGGTGTCTCAGCACCTTATGGCATCTGTACGTGTGTATTTGCATGAGTCCTGTATCATTCCTGTACGGAGCCCCGGAGCTCCCTCACACTAGAGCTTGCTGGCACTTTAAAAACATACTGAACATACAGTAGACATGCCTAATTTCTGGAAAGAACAACATGCGCTAGTGTTTATAGCCGCTGAGAAGATCCGCCCTTTTACCAACGGATGAAACGTAGAACAAATAACAAATACTAAACAGCCTAGTTATCGATTATTAAGCATTGCCAAGGCTTTTCGATGTTCTGTGATTCTCTTGAATGGACAGAAACGGACTAAATAATGTTAATTTAAAAAATACTAATAATTGACAGGGATTGTATAACAAATTATTTGTAGTGTGTCTGATTTAGTTTTGTTTGCTTCAGCACCAAGCATCTCAGATAATTAATGTGGGTTTTGTCTGTATTGTGTGTCCCAGGCTTGGGTTCGAGTGTGTTGAGTTTTCTAATGCGCTCCTTTTGTATCTGGTCTGTACAACACTTTTATTGTACCTTGATGTCTGCTGAAACAAATGCAACATGATATTTGACTTTTTATGTGGAAATGGGTCGGGTTATGGTCTCTTGTTTTGTTTTGTTTTCAGTTCTGACACACAAAGGGAATCTTTATATCATTGTCATTGCCGTTCTAAGTATTTATTTTCATAATGAACTTTGCGGTTCAGAATGTAACTTTTTACATGTTTGTGAACAAGGACGCTATCGTTGTTTTGTTTGACATCAGACACCTTTAGGAAGTGATGTTTTCATGTTGAAGGAACTGACTTATAATGTTGACAGTATTAGACCGCATCACCTCCGGAGGTCATTGGGAAATACACCTTTATTGTATGAAGCTATGCATGTTTTTTTTAAAAGTCCTCTGCAGTTTGTTAGTTCAACTTTGTTTATAGCCATCTTTTTGGGTGGTTGTGTGTATATGTGCGAGTGTGTGAAATATTGAGAAATATTACCGCATTTGTGTGTGTGTGTGTGTGTGTGTGTGTGTTGTCGCTTATTTCCATTAAATCTTACTGGACTGGCTGTGTGTGTGTGTCACAGCTCGTCATTACTGTTTGCTAAAACTGCATCATAGCCTTATTTTTAAACTCTATTAAAATCAATTTCATGGGGAATTCACCTTCTGTCTCAATTTTATTCTCTGGTTCATATGTCTATGTTGTGATGTCTCATTCACAAAAATGTTTGTGTGTTTAAACCATTTCTTTAGTCTTTCCCGTTACGCATTACATTTATTTCATGTCCCAAATTAAATGTCTCAAAATATTCAGGGTAAAACTTAACACAATTTTTGAAATTGAAAATGAGTTAATTTTATAGGTAGATTTTAAGATTGATAATCCAGGTTTTCAAAAAAAGAAAAATAATAATAAAAAAAAAAAAAAAAAAGTAAATATATAATTTAGAAATATATAAATATATTAATATATAAAGTAAATTAAATGTTTAAAATAATATTTTTGGTAATAATTATATTAATACTGGTAATTATTTCATAAACTTTTCTATATTGTCAGTATTAACCCGAGATCCTGTTGGAGGACTAGGAATGATACTATAACAAATAGAAATCAAAAATGGAAATAAATGTATTTTTAAATGGGCAAATGAATAGAATTTTTTAACGGTTTATTTAATTCATGTTTTAAACGTAGAGCTCGTTAAATATAATGTTAAAAATTCATCATTTGTAACACTGAACATTGTTAAAATGTATTTATTTATTTTTGCATTTCATTTCTCGTCAATAATTTTTTTTTTTTTTTTTTTACAAAAAGAAAAAAGACGTTCTTAATGACATCATACTTCAGTAAGTGACATCATTTTGGAGGGAAATCAACAGTACAGACACCTCGAAGTATTGCCAATAGCTCCGATTAGTTTTGAGGTATTCGTTATTTTCGATCTAAAACATCAGTCCTTGTGGATATATTTACAGAAATCGGTTTGATAACTTTCTGCTGACACCCTCTGGTATTTAAACCATCAGGGACCTATAATGCGCTTCAGAGTAATACATTAATTTCGATGTTTGACTCTGTGGAATTACAGATTTGGTACTGTTTACGTCGCTGATCCATATAGCTAAAAACACCATTCCTCGTTTGTCCAGCAGGTGGCAGCGCAGGCCCAGAGCAGCACGTGCTGATGGGAACAGAGCGCGAGATGGACAGAAACAGAGCTGCAGCGCTTACATAAGAGAGGCTCTTCTGCTCAGCTGCCCACTCGCACTTAGAGGACAGAATCCCACACCTCCGTCATTTGTTGTTATTGTCGTCATATTTTAGCTGTGTTCATTTTAATATCATTTGCAAACTCATCAAAATGCCGTTTTTAAACATGCAACAATTTTTGAAATACAATTTTTTAATTATTGTTAAACATAACGATATTCCTTAATGAACATAGCATATGAATATGGCAATCATTCAGGTCTTTGGTTTTACCATCTGGTGCATGTTAAGGGTTTTTGTTTTTGTTGTTGTTGCAAGGATTTAAAATGTGTGATTTGATTTCATAATGTCTCCAGGCCTTTCAGAAGCTACACAGTTATTTAACATCTTTCAGATTCCTTAGCTCAAGGTTAGAAAGTACCAAGTGTGTACGTGAGTATTATAATCTTTTAATGTGATTTAGACCGTGTTAGGACTTTGCACGCTTCAAATGTACACCAAGTACACACAGTCCTTTGGGGTTCCTTGTGAAAAAGAAGTACACTTTTAGCATAGAAAAAAAGAGAGAGAGCACTTATTACCATTGGGCACTTACCCGTCAGATTTTTGAGCCAAGTGGAGTTAGAATGCAGTTTCTATAAAAGACAAAAAGTAGGACTTATGTAATACACATTTAAATGTAATTTCATAATTACATCTAGCTATTGTATTTGAAATATGGTTAAAGTTTCCAGCCTGTTTAACTACAGTTAAAATGAAATCAAGTATTTTATTTGTTCTTTGTTGTGTTAGTCAGCATATCAAACCAAGCATGCATGTTTCAAAGCATGTCAAAAGATTGTTAAACCAATTAAATAATGTGCAATTTATTTCAAAATGCACTTTTAAAAGTGTACTTGAGTGTGTTAAGCGTGAAACATAATCATAAAAGTGGACTTAAGTTTATTTTGTTAATGTTATATTATCTTCAAGTGCATTATTTTTTTAAATATGCTTTTAAGATTTGAAGTACACATCCAGTACAATTAAGCTTACTTCTTTTTCACAAGGGTTTGAGTATGTCCTTCTACAGAGCGTGCAAAAAGTATTATTTCAGATGAGTTGGACACGGGTCAAAGGGCAGCGCTAACATTTCAGGCGTCCAGGAAAATGTCAGGGTTTCCCTGCGGCTGAATCGGGAATTATGAATCACATGGAGTGGTGTGCGTGCAACAAACGGTGCATGTAAAGTTTAGGAGCACGAGGGCTATCCTTCCCCTGCTCACCGCAGGACGTTCCCTCAGAAGAGCCATCTAAACATAGAAGTGACCATGTGCTTTTGAGTGCTGTATATTTAGGTGAGGTGTTAGTGTGTCTGGCCAGGATCACGAGCTCATGTGTGAGCTAGAAGAGTGTGAAAGGTTTGTTCATTGCATTGGTATCTCTATATTTATACACACACATATAACAGCTGAAGTGTTGCCCAGTGCTTTGTTTATCATCACTTGCACTGCTGTCTATTTGTTGCCCATATTCTTACTGTAGAAACATTTAAAGGGATAGTTCACCCAAAAATGAAAATTCTGTTCTCTTGTTCCAAACCTGTCGACTTTCAAAGGGAATTCAGTGGCTATCGTTAACTGTTTACTTACAAACATTCTAGAAAGTATCTTCTTTTATGCTTAACAGTTAGAAACACACAGGTCTGGAACAACTTGAGGATGACTAAATGATGACAGAATATTTTATTTTTGGGTGTACTGTCGCTTTAATAACATAATTATTATATTTATCTTAACCAATTTTATTTTAAAGCACCACCTTAAAACAACAGACATTTTAGGTTGATTAAAATAAAATAAACCTCTTTAAAAGGTTATAAAAGGGCATTTCTTAAGGGAACAGTTCATGTGTTATTTAAAAGTCTATCCTTATTTGCTCACTTGGTTTTCAAATGTCATTCATTCTTCTGCATGTTCAAAATTGACATGCAGGAGCAGATTTGGCACTGACGTCAAACACCCTATAATGATAAAAAAAACACCCCTTATTTTTTATCCCTAAAAATCATGAGCAGTGTCTCAGAACAAGCTGTTTACAGAATCTGTCAAATGTGACATCACATTTTACAAGCCCCGCCCATGACTGTTGACTGACACTGCTGTATTAGCAGAGACCCTGTCCTAAGTGAGGCATGTTGATCTTCACCACAGAGCTTTTAAAAGCAGCATTCAAGTAAGAAATGTCCTTTTATTAAATCTATATATATTTTCAGTTCAGAGCATTGAAGGGTATTATGTTTTTACTTTATTGTTTGGGTCATATTAACCGCGTGATTGTGTTTTTGTAACTTTTGTTTTTAATGTAAACTTGTGTGTATTTGACAGTTTAAGCACAATAAGACATGAAAGAGTACTCCAAAAAGTACAAAAGTTTTACTATTCACATGCTGCTTACTGTGTGCATATTTAGTATGTGTGCGCTCTGAAAAACATATATAGGAAGTTTGAACTAAAATGTTTAAAATGCATGATTTCAGCAGAATAGACAATCAAATAGATTGATTGATTGATGAAAAACAGATAATCAAAACCAAGCAGATGTGTTTTTTAGCAGAGTATCTCTGGTATGATCTGTAAAGGCACAGCCCTATTCTGGAAAATATGCCTGTAGGGCTTGCATATAATGAGACATGCATGAAACCAGCTTGTTTCTGCTTGCAATTCAAAATGATGTAATAAATTATCTTAGTGGTATTTTGTGCTGTAACTTTACAGACACATTCTTGGGACATCTGACACTTATATTAAATGTTGTAAATAGGTGCCCTTTAAAACATCGTGGCAGAGCTTTCAAGTGAACTAGTCAATTAGTCTGTACAACTCCTAAAAAGGAACAGCTTGAACATTCTTCAAAACATCTCTTTTCATGTTCCACAATCTCCTACAGGTTCAGATTGCCATGAGGGAGAGTAAATGATGCAAGAATTATTCCTTTAACAAGGTATAAAGCCTCTGCTGTCTCTGCTCAGTCTGTGTGTGGTTTCAGTGGGCTATTAATGAAGTAAAAGTGAGTCTGAAGTTTGTTATTCCTCTCATTACTGTCCATCCGTTGACCCATCCGCCCTGTTATGTGTCTGTAATTTATCAAGGCCTCTGAAGGCTGTAATGAGTCACGCTTTTTAATATCCCTGCACTGCAGTCCTCCAAATTTAGAGGTAGAAAGTGAGTGAGTGTGTGTGTGTGTGTGTGTGTACTCAGCATGTTTTTTTCCGCCCGGCTCACAAAGGCGCCCCTAAATTTATCCTGACAGTCTCTGGGGAAATGCCTGGAGAACAGTGCTTATAACCACAGCGGGGCTCGCAGAGCACAAAACTAGAACAAGAGCAGCCGAGACGTTTCTCTAGAACAAAACCTGTCGCGGGACGTTAAAATTCCAACAGACCTGCTCTGTGATTTTGACAGGTCAAAAGTACACAACATTTCCCTAAGAGCACAAGTAGACTACCAGAAGTAAGACAGAATATAAAAAGCCAGGTATATTCTCACATCTGATGCTGTGTTACCGGGGTGGATGTCCGGGGAGCTGCGATGTGGTTCTAAGTCATTACTACCGGTACATACAGCACCTATAACAAATTGACCCTTCGCTGGGGGTTTGACTGACATGCGATCTGACCAATCAGAATGCTGAATCTGCTATTTCTGCCTAACAAACAAACTAAACAGGAGAGTAACTTTGGTGGACTTAAACTTGAAAAAATAATGCATATTATTGACGACTTTCCTTGATTGAAATAAAATACCTTCTGATGTTCATTCATGTTTATTTCATGCTATAACTTGTAAAGAGGAAGAGATGATTGATTCACATGACGCTTGAACTGAGGCTCTACGGTGATCTGTCAAGATACATTAAAGAGCCACAAAATATCGATTAAATTATTTTTTTTTAAATGCCAAAATTTGATCATGAAGAAAAGTAGAAGCACAACAGTTCAATTCAAGTGTATTTATTCGAATAGCGCTTTTTATGATACAAATCATTACAAAGCAGTTTTACAGAAAATTAAGTTTCTACAATATTTAGTAGTAACTTATAAGTGGCGACTGTCAGTTTATGTACATATGGCAGGATTTTTCAGAAAAAATTAATACAAGACATAGTCAACCAGAAGATGAACACTATTAAAAGCAATTATAATGTGATTGCATAGTAAGTAGCAATATTTGTTAGCTCTGTTTGTTGATTCAGGGTTAGCATCATCTGGGGTCCTCTGAGGGTCAGCATCGTCTCTTCTCAGGTGTTCTGGATCCAGACTGGAGCTTGTGTAAATCCAGAGAAACAAATAGAGACATAATTAGCATAGCTGCTGATCCAAAGTAAAATTAATTAGTTTAACCCAAGCTAAAGAATAAGAATGCACATTTGATCAGATACAACTGCAGCCACAATTTAAAAGATACATTATTCGAATGCTTGGCAAAAGAGATGCGTTTTTAATCTAGATTTAAACAGAGAGAGTGTGTCTGAACCCCGAACATTATCAGGAAGGCTATTCCAGAGTTTGGGAGCCAAATGTGAGAAAGCTCTACCTCCTTTAGTGGACTTTGCTATCCTAGGAACGACCAAAAGTCCAGAGTTTTTTAACCTTAGGGAGCGTGATGGGTTGTAGCGTGGTAGAAGGCTAGTTAGGTACGCTGGAGCTAAACCATTTAGGGCCTTATAGGTAAGTAATGATCATTTGTAATTGATACAGAACTGAATAGGTGACCAGTGCAGAGACTGTAAAATTGGGGTAATATGATCATATTTTCTTGACCTCGTAAGGACTCTAGCCACTGCATTTTGGACTACCTGTAGCTTGTTTATTGACGAAGCAGGACAACCACCTAGAAGTGCATTACAAAAGTCCAATCTAGAGGTCATGAATGCATGAACTAGCTTTTCTGCATCAGAAACCGGTAACATATAACATACAACAGGCGTAATTATTGATGTCTTTCATGTCTGTAGCATGAAAGGTGTAGGATGGGATAATCAACACAGTTTTTAAAACAATGGGTTTATTGAAATCCCTAACTGTAAAAAAAAAAAAAAAAAAAAAACTGCAAAAGTAATAGTGGTACAGTAGTTGTCTTAAAAGTCACCACTAAGGTACAGAATGTGCTCTTTAGAGTGAAACGTGTCACATGTTTCCTGACGTCCTCAACAAACCTCCTTCATTCTACCCAGGAGGAGAATGAAATGTAAAAGGTCTTGTCCCCTCAAGAGAACATCTGAGGAACTACGCTCATCTTGGTACACTTTTGTCCCACACCAGGGAAGTGTTTTAGAGCTATTTTGAGCACAAGAGATTCCATCAGCGAGGTTGAGCAATCCTTGTAGATGCACTGCAGAGGTGAAGCAGTTGTTGTGTTAAATCAGTCCTGACGTTAG
Source organism: Carassius auratus (assembly GCF_003368295.1). NCBI lineage: Eukaryota > Metazoa > Chordata > Actinopteri > Cypriniformes > Cyprinidae > Carassius > Carassius auratus. Next base: position 7,758,643 of record NC_039270.1, on the reverse strand, counting down.
TAGTACAACATTTTTGGTGCGACACAAACTCACAACTGTGACATGTGAATTGAAATAATACCCTCATGTTGAAAAGTGAGGGATATTGGACTATATAGACGGTTACTTCCTGGTTTTTGATAAGCCAGGTCAGTCATTTCCGGTCAACTGTCAAAATCATCTGTGCTATAAGGAGAGTGCCCTGTCTTTATAAATGCATCCAAATGCCACAGTTTCTTCTACAGTGGATAGATAGGTTTTTTGATACTGGTTTCATTTGATTGTACAGCCATATATTGTCATATTGAAGTGCCCCTATTATGGGTAATGAAAGGTTCATATTTTGGGTTTGGTAGGCCCCAACAACAGGTTGAGATGCATGCAAGGTCAAAAAACTTTCATTGTCTTATAATATGCATTTATTTTGTTACCTTATTTCCTCAGCGACTCCCAAAAGATTGGTTTAACCATTCATTTTTCCAAACCCTTCCTTTGCGTGACTTTAATCTTTGGTGATCTGTCTGAATGGTCTCATTTTCATTCATTATGACTGTAATGCCTGATAAAGCAGCGTTTGTTATCAATCACCTATCGGCTAGTGACAAAGATAGAATTTGCATTTTCTTTCAGGTCAACAAATATCAACAAGTGGGCGGGCAATATGCTAATGTTTCATGTTGACGTCAACATGAAATTGCTTGGTATTCGTTTAAAAAACAACTCGTTTCAGTGACTTGATTGAGTCGATTCAGATTTAAAACTTTGCTGGATGTTTTCATTCGTTTATAGCTGTGTCACACACTACATGAAATTACATTTTTTTTTAAATCCATAACAGAGGCACTTTGTGAAATTATATATAAAATTTAAGAATTTGATATGAAAGATGACGCATATATGTACAGTTAGGGAAAATGGCATTTAAATCGGCGAAAATCTTTTTTTTTTGTATGCAACTGACTACAGTCATAGAAAACATTATTTCCCAACAAAAAAATTGTGGCCAGTGAAAATGCTGAGTACACTGTAAAAAAAAACTGTTAATTTACGGAATTTTACTGTTTTATTTTACAGTTTTTTCACGTAATTTTGAAATACAGTTTAAAATTGTAAAATTACAGAAAAAGACTGTAAATGTACATATCCCATGTAAAATGAAAAACATGTAAATGTGCATAATGGCCCAAAAATATTTTTTGATGATTTTTTCCACATAACACACCAAAATCAGTGTGCTATATATATTTGTATTTGTGTGTGTGACATTAATAATATAATTTCATATTTATTAGAAAATATATATAACAGCTGTACAAAGGTTCACTGAGCTTATCAGGAGGTACTGTATTTAGTACTATTTACTGTAATAAAGCATGTCTTAATGAAGACATTTCTTTATAAATAAACAGATCAGCACATTTATATGTAGCCGAAGGCCTATTTTTTATTTAATCTTTATAAAAAAATAAATTAAAAAAAAGGACATTGCAACGCTGGATTGTCGCGTTTTTAACACAAACGAACCAAACTGTCCCTGTTGAAATGTAAATATACGTCTGTGGTGTGAGATGTTTCCAAATTGATTTCAAAAGTATGGATCCTGGCAAAAGGCAGTGCAGGCATGTCATCACACTCTCAAATTACGCCTTGAATTTCCATTATTTGTCTCAAGCAAACACAGGTTTTTCTTTTGTCAGCTTATTCTAAGCAGAGTCTCAATAACTCGTTAACCTAGGATTTGTCATCTTCTTAACGTGTTTTCATAGTTTATGAAACTTATAGTTATACAACTCATAGTTGTTGAAAACTTACTTCCCAAAGGAATCAATTCGATCAAAGAATCGTATTTCCATACTTCTGTCAACTGACTGAACACATCTTCTTCCGCTTGTCAAAGTAGTTCTGCTCAGTTTAGTGTTTTACGCATTTATTCTCACAGTATCGTTTCATAATGTGATATAATAATATAATAAGCTGATATTTAAATGTAAAATATATATATATATATATTTTAAATATTCGAACTGAAGGAATTCCCGCCCTAGCGCAAGGATACATTCTCATCTAAGCACGCAGTGGGGCTGCTGCGCGCGCCAAAGGAATCACTCGACCTTCAGTTTCACGCAACGGTCAATCTTCGATGTGAGGTGAAAATAAGCAGGTAAAGTTCATGTTTTATCATTTTTGTCATTATTATATGTTATTTTTACTATATCGGAGTTCTAGCATTTAGAATGTTTACCCTTTTGAATCTTTAAACCAGCGTTTCAAACTTTGGCGCTTTGACCAGTGCCCTTAGTCATTTAAAATCTTCAAAAGTTTCAAATATAACGTTGGGTATTGTGTCGTTTTTTATTTTATTTTTTTATTATTATTATTATTTGCTAGAATTTATCCGAATCTTACCACATACTTTTTGTAGTTGTAGGTTTTGTTAAGCTATATTGTCCCTGAGGGAAAACTGGATGGCTTTGAGGAAAATTAAGTCTTTAACTGTTAAGTTACGATTCATAATCGTAGGCGTCGTCTAAAAGCTCAAAATATTTTATTTTCCTAGGCGAGATTGGATGAAAATTCTGAATTCAAAATCAGATTCATGAGAACAAGCGCTTAAAGTGACTAAACTCCTCCGAGGGCGATATGAAGCGTTAGTAATGTTATGTTCTTAGGCACTTTTCCCTCTTCGAGCAGCTTTTGTTTTAAGACACTTTTAATCAACCTTCTATATTAAAGCACTGTTATTGAAGCTGATAGGGATTATTGATAGGGACTCGCTGATAGGAATTCACAGGTGACACAGACAGGGTTCAGAACTATAGATATAATACATTTGTCAATATTTTTCTTTGTATTTTTGTAGATTGGCTAAAATTTCATATATTTACATGCTTTTTTTTCTCCTTACAGATAACTTCTGTAAGACTGGTAGTGAGTGAAATATTAACACTATGTCCAACACATGTTAAAAAACACATCACTGAGATTGCACGGAAGATGGCCATGGCTTATCCTGAAGCATTCAAAGATATTATTGAAGGGGAAGTTGTTGCAAGTGGGTATGATTCAGTCATCAAACAGCTGATTAACAGACTGGACAATGTGAGGAGAGGAAAGAAATCACTTTCTTTAAAGAGACAAGCAGCTGGCAACAGTGAAGAAGATACTTTGTGTAGAAAGAAGAGACTAGATAGCTACGGGTGTAAAAACTGGCAACCAGTGCAGCTACCAGCTAATGAAACGCCTGACACCCAGATATCTGTAAAGCAGGAAATGAAGAAAATGAAAAAAGAACAGTTCCATGATGCCAAAATTGTTGAGAATATGATGAGGGCCACCTTCTTTACTCAGCAAAAAGACATCATAAATGGGGTTGAAACCTCTGATCTGTTGCACGAATGGCCATATTTGTTTGAAACATCTGGCATGATGTCTCACTTTAAAGAGCTAACTGCGATAGACTTTGAAGACAAAACTATAGCAAGTAAGTGTGCTAGAGTTGTTTCATACTTCAGATGTACTGACAAGACAGCAAAGATGCAGACCATCTTCAGGGAAATGGAAAAATCAAGCAAGAACGTGGATGATATCAACGCTGCTGGATTTCTTCAGCTACTTCTCAAGTACTTCAGCGAGAGAGAGGACCAGATGTTCCATAAAGTGGATCAAACAACCTTGCCATCTGAAGTAGACTGTGCCAAACTTCCGAGTACACCCTGCATAATTGTGTGTGGTATGTTTGAATATTTTTAAAGAAAAACTATTTAATATTTGCAGTAAGTTTATCACAGTGTTACTGATCTCTTCTTTTTCTTATGCATAACAACAGGAAGTTCACCTTTGACCGCAGAGAACTTCATGTTTTCTGTTGACCAAGTCGTCGTTAACGGCCACATCACCATCTTCTGTGATGCTCTGAAGTTGATGTTTGCTTCATTTTACTGTTTGAACATTTCATACCCAGTAGACCAAGGAGGAACGCTAGAGTTTGTGCAAAGGTAAAAACACACACTCATACAATCACACTCACACTTGTGTCCTTACACACACACTCACACAAAACACTTTTTTCAACACGCACTGACTCACACATTCTTACATACACACACACACACACAGTCACATATGCATCCTCACACTCTCACACACACACACACACATCCTTACACTCACACACTATCACATACACATTCTCTCACATGCATTCTCACACACTCGCATACAGTCACACATGCATCCTCACACCCTCACATATACACTCTCTAACACACATCCTCACACTCACACACACACTCTCTCAAACGCATCCTCACACTCACTCTCAGATACATACACACTCTCACACACATCCTCACACTCACACTCTCACATATACACACTCACACTCACACACACACACACACAGGCATCCTCACACTCACATACACACACTCCTAAACGCAAACTCACACTCGCACACTCTCACATATACACACTCACACAGGCATCCTCACACTCACTCTCAGATACACACACACTCTCACACACATCCTCACACTCACATACACACACTCTGTCAAACGCATCCTCACACTCACACACTCTCACATATACACACTCACACAGGCATCCTCACACTCACTCTCAGATACATACACACACACTCTCTCACACACATCCTCACACTCACACACACTCTCTCTCAAACGCATCCTCACACTCACACTCACATACACACACTCTGTCAAACGCATCCTCACACTCACACACTCTCACATACACACACTCACACAGGCATCCTCACACTCACTCTCAGATACACACACTCTCTCACACACATCCTCACACTCACATACACACACTCTCTCAAACGCATCCTCACACTCACTCTCAGATACACACACATTTTCACACTCACACACACACTCTCTCAAACGCATCCTCACACTCACTCTCAGATACATACACACTCTCACACACATCCTCACACTAACACTCTCACATATACACACTCACACAGGCATCCTCACACAGGTATCCTCACACTCACACAGGCATCTTCACACTCACACACTCTCACATATACACACTCACACAGGCATCCTCACACTCACTTTCATATACATACACACACTCACATACACACACTCTCAAACGCAAACTCACACTCGCACACTCACATACACGCACTCTCACATGCATAGGCTACTCTGTCACACACATGCACTCACATACACAAGTACACACACACACATCATCACACTAGCACACTCTCACATGCAGTCAAACACACACACACACACTTTCACATATACTAAATGATTATGAATGTGATATTGCATAGCTTGTCAGTGAACATACACACTCTCACAAATGCATCCTTACACTCGCACTCTCACATACACATTCTCATACACACATCCTCACACTCACACATGCATCCGCACACTCAAACACTTTCACATACACTCTCAAAAACGCATCCTCACACTCTCACAAGCATACTCTCTCACACAAACACACACACTTAGACATTTTCACATACACTCCCACAAATGCATCATCACCCTCGCACACTCACACACATCCTCATGCAAACATCCTAACATACACACTCACACATACAGTCACGCGTGCATCCTCACACTCACACACTCTCTCAAACTTATCCTCACACACACTCACATACACATTGTCACACATGCATCTAGGGCTGCATGATTAATTGCATGCATTTGTAATGCCTGTCTCATTAGTAAAGCCGGTCCTGTGATTAGTAGTACATATCCATCACTTGTTTTCAAATGGAGAATGATCAAGTTCATAATCGAATGCGATTCATCTGCAGATGCATCTGACAATTGCATGCGATTAATTGTAAAGCCCTAAATGCATCCTCACTCACAACACAACACACTCTCTTACATAGTCATAACACTCTCAGTCTGCCTCACACACAACCTCTCACGTCTTTATAGCAAAAATCCAACACAAGCAGGCCCTTGGCAAGTTCTTATTATTCTACTTTTATTTTTAATATATTCACAGCATATGTTACAGTCCATGTTATATTACTAAGTAATTTTTTTTTCCATTCAACAGATGCCTTTTTAAGATGAACCCCGAGAAGGGATCAAAAGTGGAGAAAACAACATCAAGAAAGCAATCAGCAGTCAGTCCAAAGGTTCTTTCACTGATTAGCAAAATTGCAGACTATGAATGGATGGATTAAAAACTTTTAAGTGTCAGATCTTCCATTGACTTAAAATACTGATAATTTTCTTTCGTGGTTGAATTATTTGTTGCTGTCTGTACACACACACCTACACACACACACACACACTCATATGACAGCACATGGTTGAGATCCCTGATGTTAAGATGCCGTTCGTCTGGGAGTCGTCTCTTTCTGTTCTGTGTAGAACGGATGCTTCCTGAACTCTACAGCTACACATACACATCTGACTGATGTTATTAGTGCACTGAGGATCAGTCTGAGGATTGAGTTGTGAGCGTCAGAGTGTTACTTTACTATCATCTCTACACTATTAGAGCATATATCTGTTGTCGAGGTGAATAATTTCTTCACAGGTGGTTCAGTTAAATTAAAGGACAATTTTAGTATAAATTGTTGTGTTTACCAAAATTGTTTTTACTGTGTGCTGTTGCATTTATGATTTTTTTTTAAATATTTTTATTCTGTTTTGGCCATGAACAAAATGAATTGTAATATTGTTGAAGTTATGATTATTGGAAAATCATTGAACTTGTGCTATAATCTTTATACTTGTATATTGTTGCAGTCTTGAATATAGAATATTAAGAGTAAATTGCAGTTTTAAACAAAATGTATTGGTATGTTCTTGCAGATAGGGCAATAAATTATTAAAACACTATCTTGCACCTATGTCTGATTATTTAAATTAAAGCAGTGTTAAATAATTTTGATTAAAAAAATTACTTCATGATAATTTAATGGTTTCCACAAAATTCATGTAAAACATCTTATTGAACATTAAGGGCCCTATCTTGCACCCAGCGCAATTGACTTTGTACACCGACGCATGTGTCATTCCTATTTTGCACCTGCGCAAAGCGCGCTTTTCCCTCCACAGAAGCACGTCGCTAAACTAGTGAATGAACTTGCGCTCCCTGGGCGGTTCAGCGCAAAAAAGGAGGCGTGTTCCGGCGCAAACAATCCCTGGTGCTATTTTGCTGTTTCATTAAACAATTGCGCCACTGACCAGAAAAAACCTAGTCTAAAGTCAGTGGCGCGTTGCGCGTTGTTCCTTATGCTATTTTAAGGGCGCATGCTTGACCATAATGTATAGCGTGCACAACGCGCATACACTTTGCTCATGTTATCTACACAGATGCAACAGTTATTTTTGCAAATCATAAACTGTTACACTAAAAAAAAAATATTAACACGTGAGATGACGGAAATCATTGTGGTGTGCCACGAAGATGTGAAAAAATAGGCATAAATCTAGCTTACAAATTATTCAGGCTAATTTTAGTAATTAAGGATCAGACCTGTTTGCCCAATAGTGGCAAGACATATAGGCTATGTAAGGACATCTGACAAATATGTTTGTCCGTCAAGAACCAGGAAAAAAATCGATGAAACAATTGTGGCTATTTCCTCCCACGCCTGTTTAACCGACGCAATTTTGGGTGGGTTTCTCCCATCCCCATACAACACAACTTCTCTGTCTTTCACTGCTCTTACAAGAACATCAGTCTCCTCGGCTGTGAACCGCTCCTGGCGTGCGCCTGGTAAATACGCCGTAATAATAGCAATCCATAATGGAACTTGCGCACCTGCTTTTAAAGGGAATGTTGGATGACGCTCTGATTGGTTTATTTCACGTTACGCCCAAACCACACCTATGAATAATGAAGCTACTTCAGACCAACCCATTTTAGATTTGCGCCGGGCGCAAGAGCCATTTATCCCGCCGGGAAAATAGCAACAGCGCCGAGACCCGCCCACAAAGTTACTTGCGCTTCGCGCTTTGACACTTGCGTTTCAGATCGTTAAAATAGGGCCCTAAAAGTGAAGAAAATACAGAAAATCTCATGTAAAATTACAGCAAAAAACTGTATTTTTGAATTACGGAAAATTACTGTTATGTAATGTGCCTGTTATTTTACGGTATTTTTCCGGCACCCCAGCTGCCGGAATTTTACCGTTTTTTTACGGGATTTTTTTTTACAGTGTAGCTAGTAATTTTGGATAACCGCTATCCACAGTGGCTACTGAGCAAAAAGTTGATGTAAAAGCCTGTGTGTGCTAATTAATTTGTTATGCTTCTCATCGCACACTTCCTTTGCTAATTCCAAAACTTCATTTTAAACCTAGTAACGGAGGCTTGAGCCGTTGATGACAGGCTAATGCAGTCATTAATGCTGTTTTTAGAGAGAGAGAGAGAGAGAGAGAGAGAGAGAGAGAGAGAGAATAAGCGTGTGTGCATTACCTGAGTCTGTGCATCTCTCAAGAGCGTTTGGCATCAGCGTCTCTACAAGTAGCAAAGATGTTTATCTGTTTTAGGAACAGAGTCGTTTTTACATCGCTATATCAAGGGTTCAGCAGCCCCATAGTATGATCTTTTATAATGCGCAGATGCACTATAGATATACAGGGACATGAAAACAAGAAAATCTATATTTTTGGGAATGAGAGACAGGTGCATCTGGAAACTGTGTGTTTAATTTATCACTGTAACTCAGCACCTGTGCTCTCGGTATCCTGTTTCATGGATCAGTGTGTTGGCTTTCACAGCATCTCTCTCTTTCTCTTTCCTATTCCCATTTGTCTCCTCCTCCTCATTCCATCAGCACCATCCTGCTCTCTCTCTCTCGCTCTGATGTGCGTCACAGGCTGGGTAAACACGTTTGCTGTGGGGCCTTCTGCTCACCTGCTTTGAATTTTACATAGTGAGTGGGCTAGAAGCTGAGAGAGACACTGTGTGTGTGTGTTTATGTGTGTGTGTGTGTGTGTTAGATGAGCTCCTCTGATCTCAGAGGCATGAAAACACATGCTTCATTAACCATGTGTCAGAGACGGTCCTTCAGAGATCACTGACCACTGCATCTCGACACTATTAGCATCTGTTTGCACATTTCAGGATTCATTTCATATGGCAGATCACAAGTTTATTTGTGTCTCATAAGAAACTGTAGCAGTTAAAGTAGTTATTTAGCTGAAAAATTTGGTCGTTACTTGCTCACCCTCCTGTCACTTCAAACCTGCATTAGATTTATGTGGAAAATTTCAGAATATTTTTTTTTTATTTTGGAGAGTTTTCAAAATATGCAGTATTTAAAACAGGGGAAGAATTTTTGTAAATGACTTACATTTTGGTTTGTTCCCCACATAAAGCTGTTGTATGTCTTAAGAAAACTTGAAATGTTATGCTTAATTTTTTTATTTTATTTTGAGGCAGTTTTATGTCCCAAAGAAAAAAAATACAGCAAATGGGTTTAGAAAAAAATAAAAAAATAAAATCAGTTTTAAGGGAAATATTCGCTTAATAAAAGAATCCTGAAAAACACACAGTTTCCATAAACACTACTGTTTCCAGCATTGATACTACTACTACTACTACTTCTACTACTACTACTACTACTAATAATAATAAATGTTTCCTGAGCATCAAATCAGTATATCAGAATGATTTCTGAAGAATCGTGTAACACTGAAGACTGGAGTAGTGATGCTGAAAATTCAGCTTTAACATCACAGAAATAAATTATGGTTCAAAATACATTTAAATAGAAAACAGATTATTGAACTTGTGATAATATGTTACAATATTTCTGTTTTTACTGTCTATTTGATAAGAGATGCAGCCTTGGTGGGCATAACATACTTCTTTCAAAAACATTGAAAAATCTTACAAACTCTAAATTTTGAATGGTAGTGTATTTTGTTTGAATATAAATTTTAATATGTACTTGTATTTTTTAATTGATCAGTTTTAATTCAAAATTATTTTTGAGCATACAAAACATTTTTAAACATTTTTCTCTTAAGGGAAAATAGATCGGACTGACTATCTGCCTTTTTAATTATCATAAACCGTAAGTGAGCCTTTAACCCCAATATTAATATCAGATTAGTTTGCATCTCTGTTGGAGATTATCACAGCACAGGTTCTTATTTTCCACCTGCGTTAATGTCATGTGCGATGGTGAGCTTTCTGTGTCTACGACAGCATTGTTCTGGACCGTTCGTGTTTTCAGCACCGTGGACAGCGGCCAAACAGAAGCACGTCGCTGAGTAAGCGCGGGAGAGTCTCCTGTCCGCGTGCTCTGATTGGTCCGATTTTGAGAGGCTCTATGACTCATCACAGCGACAGAGTGTTTAGCTCAACCATGACTGATCTGGGCCTCTCGAGTCTCGACAGACACACAAAGACTGACCAGCACCTACATTAGTCATTTACATTTACATTAGTCCACATCGCCACTGTCCCAACACAATAAAACCAAACACCCTCTCCTTTTCTTAATGGAATGTTCCCGGCTCAATACAAGGTAAAAAGATTTTTTCCAAAAATTCCAAATGGTCATAATTTGCATACTGCCAAATTATCGTTCGAAAGTTTGGGGATTTTTATTTTATTGTTTTTAAGAAAAATCTCTTATGCTCACCGAAGATGCATTTATTTAATCAAACAAATAGTAAACCCAGTAATATTGTGAAATACATTACAATTTAAATAACTGTTTTCTTTTTTAATTTTAATATTATATATATAGCTGAATTTTCAGCATCATTACTCCAGTCTTCAGTGTCTCATGATCCTTCAGAAATCACTTTGATATACTGCTTTGCTGCTCAAAAAACATGATTATTATCAAGGTTAAAAACTGTTTTATTATTACAGTTTCATATTTTTATGGAAACTGTGATACATTCAAAACAACAGCATTTATTTGAAATATAAATCTTTTGATTTATTTTATAAATCATACATTAATCAATCATACATACATCAATCCTAAATTATTACATTATAAATCTATTTGATTAGACATTATAAATGTCCTTACTGCCACTTTTAATCAATTTAATGTATCATTGCTTAATAAAAGTATTAATACAATTTAAAAAAAAGTCTTAATAACCTCAAACTTTTGAATGGTAGTATATATTTTTATTTTTTCCATAAAATACTAAATGAGATGTTAAGAATAATGTCCAAGCTGCTCTTTTCCAAACAACAAAAAAGTTTTAAAGATGGATAGTTTTCTTATACCAGTGTATCACTTCACTTCTGAAGACTTTAATTCTCCCCGTGGAGAAGCACTTTTGATGACGGATGGATGCATGTTTTTGGGCCTCAAAATCTCGACCACCATTCACTGCCATTATAATGCTTGGAAGAGCAAAGACATTTAAAAAAAAAAAATAGCTCTAATTGTAGTTGTATGAAAGAATATCATATACACCTATATGATGGCTTGAGGTTGAGTAAATCATTTTCATTTTTGGGTTACCTATCCCTTTAAAGGTACTTATTAGTACTTTAAAAGTACATTAGGACCTAACTTGTACCTTTTGAAAGGATACCAACCCAGTGACAGTTTTGAACCTTTTTTCATACTGAGTGTGTATAAAAAAAAGTGGGTCTGATTGGGACAACATTGAAAATAGTTTGTCCTGGTTCCCTTGCAACAATCCCTCCCTTGCTAATTTACACAAAAACCCTCAAAATGATTAATTTCCTAATTACACACATTATTCTTCTCCGCTGTTTTCTGATTAGTTCTTATTTACAGTTCATTTACATTTTCCCTGTTTGGTAATTTGTCGCAATGACCGAAATAGAAAATGCAATTGTGCCTTTGAAGCGTTGCTGTGATGACTCATACTCCAGGCGTGCAGAAAACGACTGTGAATTTGTGCTTTACTTCTGCGTGTTTGATTTGACTGCTAACAGATGTGATGCTTTTTTCTGAGGTCGCACATCACAAGAGCTCAAAAGAGCCAAAAAGTGTGACAAAATCCAAACAAAAGCAGTTTTGACACTGCTGTGTGATTGCAAGACATCCGATTAATCCTTCTTTTGTCTTACAGACAGATCTGAAGTGGCCTTAAATGCCTGTTGCCTTCTCATAATCAGACAACACAGTGAAATCCTGCCGTTTGACACATGGAGGGGAATCAGACCCCGTGGGATGCGGAGGGAAGCTCGCTTCGAATCGCAGCACAGTTGTGTATGTGAGCCCGTCTGTGTGGGTGGATACGACTGCGGCTCATATTCCAGAAACTCTGGATTTGTTAGCAGACTCTTCCTTGGGTCGCTCTGAATTAAATATGAGGATTCTTGTGGAAAAGTTTCTGCTGGACAAGCAGTTGTCAGGAGGTGTCTCACTGCTAACTTTAAATCTACTTTTACCTGCTTGACTTTAATTGATTCTGACAGCTGCAGAAAAGTTGAAAATGTCACACTGAGTGCAAAAGGTGGCAGTTAAAACTAGAATGCGTACTAATTGATACATTATTATACCATTTTTTTATATTTATGTTTTAGGTCCTTTTTGGCTAACCTAGGCAATTCTGTGCAGATTGCAGAAACAGTACGGTAAGTATGATAATATGAACATCTTAAATTCCCATTCTTTCATAGTGTACTGATTTCTTGGCCTTTAATGAAGCATGTGCTGTATGTACATGATTAATCTGACAGATTGCTTTTTGTTTGAAGCAAGGAAGTTTGCATATTCAGACAGCTATATTCAAAATATTAGCCAACAATATTAACCAACACACATTATGTTAAGATAAACATTTGAAACTGTAGTGTGCTACGTTGTTGTTTAAATGGCATATGGCTGTTTGGCAGAAATAGTTAGAGTATACTGTTCAAAAGTGTAGATCCAGTAAATCTTTTTTTTTCTGAAAGAAATTTATAATTTGCAAGGATTAAAATGATCAAAAGTGACAGTAACAGACATATTATGGTGTAACAAAATATTTCTGTTTCAAAAAAAAAAAAATCTTTATTGAAGGCCATTCAATTGTCAGAAAAAAAGTCAAAATTACAAGATATGATTCTAGTTTATATCACATCTATGATTTTTTTTCTCATAATTCTGAGTTTACATCTCAAAAGTCTTCTTCTTTGTTTTAAAGGTTTTTTGTTTCCACAATAAATCAATAAATCAGTAAATAAAGGTAACTGGAACATCTCACAATTTAGACATCCTTATCTTGCAATTGCGAGTATATCAGACTTCCAAATTTTCTCATAAACTTGCAATTAGACATTTTCTCGCTAGTTTATATCTCACAATTAAAAGAAAAAATAGATATTTATCATAATTGCGAGGGGGGAAAAGGGTTGGAATTGTGAGAGACAATTTAATATCTTAATCCCTTTGTGGAAACCAGCTTCCATAACAATGATAAGTACACAAACAATAATGAGACAGTTGAAGGATTTTGCTGGAATCACTTTTCAGAACGATTTTCTCCAGCTGATAAAAAAATCTGAATCCACCTCGAGCATTTAAAAGCGGCAGATGACGTAACTTCAGAGTGCGCTTATAATAAACACAATGTTATCATGCTCAGGTATGGCCTCTAATATAGTAATCTTTCTTGGAGTGAATGGCCCTTTATTCATGATGTACTTCACTAGTATGTACTGTATATAAAGACACTTTCAAAAACACGAAGAAGTGAGAGTGAGTGCTCCCTCTCACAGAGCAGTAGAGTAGGGTAAACTTTATGATTGCCTGTTGTGTTGAAGAGGTAATGAACTCACTGGGGAATCTACTACTACTCAACTCTGCATGGTGAGCAGGCAAGACTCTCTCCTTCCTTTCCTGTCTTTGTCTGTGCTGCGTGCTGATATCCACTCTCAGGTTCCCTGTGGAGTGTGTGGCGCTCCTTAGGGTTCAGTCGATCTGGATCTCCTCATGTTCTCTGGCCTGTGCTCTGGCTTTCTGCTAATGAACTCCCATGACATATATATATATATATATATATATATATATATATATATATATATATATATATATATATATATATACATCAAAATAACAGCTGAGAGAGGAAGAACAGTGTCTCCATCTTAAACCGAGAGCGCTGAGACGTCGGCTAGCCGGGTTAGCATTTGGGACACTGCTCAGTTTTTGTGAAAATATAGCTAGAATATAGCTAATCCTTCACTGGTATTCTGTGTCCTCCAAGAACAAAAACAAAAGCTCACATGCAATGAGCAAGCTTTCTGATCTAGCCGGGTTGCAGAGGGTAGCTGGCAAACAAGATGAGCTCAGCTGGATTTTGCGGATGTGGGTGGGCGGAGCCTAAGGATTTGGAGTTGTATTAATAGTAGTTCTAATCAAGGGAAAGCTGAGCACTAAGAACAGGTGAATAAGAGCCACATGAAAAGAAGATTGTCCATTCTGACCCACAGACATGGTATAGTAAGGTATTAGGGTCAGCTTTCCTCTATGACACCACCTAAGAATGGTAATGTGATGCTAGGCGGTGCTAATGTGGTCTGTGTACACTATTAGCGAATAATGAGTTTAGCTTAAGCTTTAGTGTTCATTTGTGCTATTTTTGGGGCCTGAGGGATTTGTCTGTGATAATATGACCATGACCTTCCTAATGTACAACTGGATGCTACAGGAAATGTTTTGAAATGTGGAATTGTGCGCATTGGGATTGAGATAGAGGACAACTTTTGATATTCGGAGAGAATAATGTTTTTTTTCCTTTTTATATCTACCAAATATTTTCTGTAAAGGAATAGTTTGGCTAAAAATAAAAACTGAATCAGGCCATTAAAGATGTGGATGAGTTTGGAACAGATTTGGAGAAATGTGGTATTGCATCACTTGTTCACCATCGTATCCTCAGCAGTGAATGGGTGCCGTCAGAATGAGAGTCCAAACAGCTGATAAAAACATCACAAAAATGTGGTCCACATGACTCCAGTCCATCAGTTAATTATGTTTGAACTTAAACCACCAATAATGTAATGCTAAATTTCTCAAAATGGATAAAGGAACAAACTCGTCTACATCTCGGATGGCCTGAGGGTAAGTAAATTATAAAGAATAAATAAAGTAAAAACTCATCAAACCTATGATATAACACAAATGGTGGTAAGAGAATGATGTTGTGACCAACAAACATTCAAGCTTCTCCGTCTATAAAGAATTCAGCCAGATTTTTAAGATCATAAGAAGCTAAATAAAATGTCTCTGCCTCGAAGTGTAATATTGTGTTTGCACTGAGGATATATAACCAGCATTTACAGTGAAAATAAGGAAGTCACCAGGACAAAGTCTTAACTCATCCTATTACCTAAATAAGCCGACTGAACTACAGGAACTGATTTGAATCTAAAGAGTCTCGAAGCTTAAAATAATGACTCGATTTCTGTTGTGCAAAAACTCCTCAGACCAACAGCACAGTGTTGCCATTTATTTTTGTATTGTCCATAGCTTGACATATCTTGCAAAAAATGTGTCAATCAAAGCACTCTATGACAATATTACACTTATTAAATGACCCATAAAATCTAATGTGTGCATTTACAACCAATTACAGTGTTTGAGTATCAACTGACAGAGTCGTTTAAAGTACATTAAACACATTCTGAAAAAATAAAGTTATGTATATATACCCTTTAACAATACAGCAGTTTACAAACTTATTTTCTATATAAATATATATATTTTGCCAAGGTTTCATAGCTTTCATTCATGTGAAGTCAAAGCTGAAGACAAATACCCCGCAGGAGATTTTCAGTTCAGTTTCTTAAAAAGCACTGCACTGCTGAAACATTTTGGAAGAGGAAAATCTATGTCCTCTAAAAAGTGCTGCATCATTTTTTGGAGCGCTATTGTCGTTTTAGTTCTCTGACTTTGCTGGCAACTCCAGTCACTGAGCCTCTGACTGCAATATCAACACAGCTCCCGCTGCAGTGTGTGTGTGTGTGTGTGTGTGTGTGTGATTTAATTCTCAGGAGTGTGTCCGGTCTCTTGTCTCAACTAATTCTGTTTCCTGTGCCTCATCAGTCTGCGGTGTCAGCGCTGGTTACCATGCTGTTGCCTGGGTTTACCTTTTCCTGTGCATGTAAAACCACTGATCAGCTTTCACCTACATGTATTTAGTCTGCTTCCACAACCTTATATTGTATTTCTTACTTATATGAAGAGTAAAGAGTACATAATATATGTCAGGACACAAGATAAGCATCTTGTTTACAGGGCTGTCCGGAAAACAAAAACAACTGGATATCTGGTCACCTTGATGAAATTCTAATCTAATCTGTAAAACTTCCTTTTATAAAGATCATTTTGCCAGCACAATCTTGAGAGGAAAAGAGCAGCAGCAACAACATGACCAAGGTTAAAGCTAGTCTGCTTTCCATCTGCTTTCATTTTTTTACTCCATGTATTGAAGACAATCTCTTTTTTTTGTGTACTAATTCATTTCCATATGAATGTATTTAAAGATGAATTGTATAAATTCTGTGAAATTAATAGCAGTAGTCACTCAAACATGGAAACTCACCCTCAGACCATTCAAGATGTGGATGAGTTTGTTTCTTAGTCAGAACAAATTTGGAGAAATCTAGCATTACATCACTTGCTCACCAATGGATCCTGTGCAGTGAATGGGTGCCGTCAGAATGAGAGTCCGAACAGCTGATAAAAACATCAGAAAAATCCACAAGTAATCCACACCACTCCACTCCAACAATTAATGTTTTGTGAAGTGAAGATCTGCATGTTTATAAAGAAATAAGTCCGTCATTAGGTATTTTAAGTAAAAAATTGTGGTTTTGACCAAAACACCGATTCATAATAACACTTCCTCCAGTGAAAATGTCCATCCCCTGGTGTTTAGAACTGTTTTTTTTCCGCTTCATCTATGCATATATCTCACCTGATACAGTGAAATGTCTTGATGGATATGTTTCTTACAAACACACAGCTTTTTGATTTACACAATATTAAATCATAGACTTCAGTCGTGTGGATTATTTGTGGATTATTGTAATGTTTTTATCAGATCTTTGGACTCTGATTTTGACGGCACCCATTCACTGCAGAGGAACCAGTGGTGAGCAAGTGAAGTAATGCTACATGTCTCCAAATCTTGGAGGTCTGAGGGTGTGTAAATTCTTTTAGCAAATTAGAATTTTGGATGAACTATTCCTTCAACATCAAAAATAATATTTTCGACCAGGATTGCTGAACGCAGACCCCTCATTTAACTGGTTAGACAAACAGAGTCAGATCTCAAACAAAATAGGTTAAGCCAACAGTCAGGCTAAAGTTGTGATGCTGAAATAGAGCTTTTGTTTTGACACTACCGTCTTTACTGAGAAATAAACCTTTAACCTTCACCTTTAAACAAGGGCAGTAAGAGTGCTGTGCCCATTATGTGTCACTAGGTGGCTAAAAGTGGCTGTTTCTAAAGCAGTCAAGCAAGACCAAAGATAGACACTCAAAGTAATTACCTTGTTCTTTCTGGCCAATTCCACAGCGTTCTGCTATTCACTGAAAGCCCTGATACCTGCTACACGCAGGCTCTTTAAAAACAAGCCCATTAAGCTGCAAGCCAGCTAAGGTGACCAGATTTCTGAAATGGAAACCAGAAACATTTCCTAGTTCAGTGGTCAAAACATAGCTGAAATATGATATAAAAAATAGGGACAGTATATTTTTGTATTTGTTTTTATATATACTGAGTTCTAGGTACTTTTTTTATAATTAATAAATATTATGATGCTGGCACGTCAAGCTAACCCTAACTCAGTGCAACATTGTGAAAAATATTTAATAGCAACTATTGCACATCAAAACAGTATTATATAATAATATAATTATGAATTATCTGGTCCTAAACTGAGCTAGTGTCTTTTATTGCATGGATTGCATATGCTGTATGTGCTGAGACAGCTTACTTTACTTTCTGTTTTTAAAAACTAATCATGTATTATAGCTCAAATATTTAAAGTCATGGAGATGTTTGCATAGTCAGTTTGCTTAATGTCATTTTAGCAAACACCCCTTATATAACTATCACAAACGAAATGCATAAGCGTTCACCATATGCAGTGTGAAAAATAATATTTATCAGGGTCAAATGACTATTTGTATGGCAATAAATGCCCAATAAGGTGCTTAGAAATAAAATATTTTCAACATCTTGTTATATTTTTTGGAAGGGAAGTTATTTTGTCCTTTTCTCTGGTGGGTGGCAGAAAAAGGCTAATGCCTGTAAATGCTAAAAAAAAAAAAAAAAAAAAACATACAGCTGTTGCTCCCTGAACAGGTCTGTAGACATGTGCTATTCATGTTGATCCATCACCGAAATCTCCATGTACTAGCTGTTTATGGGTCTGTTCAAATACATCGTGATCAAGTGTTTATGCTGAACCTTACATGACACACAGATGACATGCTAATTGCACGGCAAACGTCCTGTAGAAGTACTTTTGACTACAGTCTAGTAAATGATTGCCACTGACCTGAATCCTGCGGGGTCAGAAGCACACCATGCTCCGGCTGTTTGCATTGCAAATATCTGATAGGCCTTATCCAACTCCTGTTGATTTTTCCTCCTGCACGTCTCCCTAATTATCTTTGCACCGCCTGTGAGTATAGCAACAGATGGATGGACCGGAGCGAAGGGGTGGGGGAAGGATTTGCACTGAAAAATGAAGAAAGCGTGCACATGCTTCACACCATGTGCTGCGAATGACCCTCTGTTGAACAGCTTTGTGTTTTGCTGGCTGTGATAAGATGGATAAGATTAAGTTTTGATTTATTCATTGCAGATACTTTGACCTTTAGCTGATTAAAGAATGACTTTCGCTTGCTTGTTCGCTATTTAACAACCATTTCTCACCTTTCTGACACTGAATAATGGTAAATGTGACATTCAAGGAAGAGTTCAACTACAATCGAAATTTCTGTCATCGTTTTCTCAACCTTATGATAGATCCAATCCCATTTTACTTTATTTCGCCAACTTTTTATCATTTGAATGCTTTATTAGACACTATATTAGAAATATAGAGCAGGATATTCTGTAAAAATTAACCTGTTGTGCTCCACAGAAGAAATAAAGTTAAATGGGTTCGTAACAGCATGATGGTGAGTAAATAAACTGTGCTTCTTTTCATATATTGTCTAACGCCAGCTTTAATTTACTGGCAGGCGTGAGTTTGTTCAGCAGTGTTCAGTTCACAGAAGTTCAAGCTTGCTGTTTGTTTGTCGTGTTCTGATGATCTGGAAGCCAAGTGTGGGAGTGCACCTGTGTTTTAACAGGTCCTCCAATAGAGAGTCTTAGATACGGCTGTACTACGGTATGGACTTTCACCTCGGCTAATGTGTTTGTCGTGTTGTAGAGAGCTTTAAACTCTTTGTGAAAAGGTTTTCATTCATAAATTGAGTCACAAGTAAAATATTACATATGTTAATTAAAAACTCTAAAAGTCTTTATTTATTTATTTTAGTTTGAAGTTATTTGTTTTATTAATATTAGTTTATTTGTTTGTTTGCGTTGCTTACTATGGCTATAGTTTAAAATGTAATTACTTGGTTAATCGCAGAAAAAACTGTCTGTGTTCATGACGGACAGTAATAGCTGGTTCTTAAGGTAATTACAGTAGCCTATCTGGCAGGAATCCTAACATTCATCTGTCATTCATCAAGTTAAATATGGCTTTTCATTTGAAATAGAAACATGTACTATGTAGCAGTTTTACATATAGCTCGTTCTAACATTAATCGAGTTAAATGTGCACTTGGCAAGTGTTTGTATGGAGTTCAGAAGCGGTTAGTGTGCTACATGACATGGAGGCGCTGGAAGCTTTTTTTATGACAGAGGTGAACACAACTTAAAATACACCATCATTTTTGCTCATACACATAAGAGTAATACATCAAACTGTAAAGGGTCTACTTTTATTTGTGTACAGATAATATCAGTAAAACGTTGTGCTTTTGTAAAATAAAGAAGAAAGACAGGATGTGCTTTCTGCCGTCTTGGTCTCTTTGAACAGGAGCGTTGCACATGAATGAATTGAAACTACAGCATATAGGCTACTTGCCTCACAGACATGAGAAATATATCTATAGAAGGCATTAAATGGTAACTATTACTTAGGGTAACAAATAATTGAAAACATTGAAAAATAATTCAGCAGTCAGTAATGCAATAAAAAAAACTTCAAAGGACAAATGCAATAGAAAAAAAATATTTAACAGCACTAAATTTTATTAATGTATGTATAAAATATACAGCTAACACTCTACTAAAGAAAATGAATAATCACATATGAATTAAAACATAATAGTCTGTTGCTTTTTAAAGCTATAAAAGCAGTGAGTGATACTGTCTTCGTCTTTAGTTGTTTAATAAATATTAAGCACAGAGTCGGCTGCAGATATATTAGCATGTTGTCACTTTAACGTATGTTGGCAGTGTATGAACACAACCACCGAACAATGATAAAAACCCACCCATTCCTTTTCTAATCCCCATGAATTCATATTTTGAGCTGAAACTTCACAGACACATTCTGGGGACAACTGCGACTTATATTACATGTTGTAAAAAGCGACACAATAGTTATATTGCTAGTTAAACTGTATTGTTACAGTAGCTACATTACACAGATCTGGTATAGCTACTGTTTCACAAATATTTCTCATTCTCAGCTGTTTATGTTCAGTTAGGACATAACCAGCAAAGGTTTATGTGAATAATCATCAAGCACCACCTTTTGACATTTATTTGTGTGTATTTGACCATTTAGGCATACACACTAAACTAAAAGTTCACTTTACATGTCCCTGTCTACTGGAAAGAGGTGGAATGGGTCACAATAATCATCTTATCTAGATTTTTCCTAACTCATTCATAGATTTTGACTTTTTGCCAGTGCTTAGCTGAAAGCTTTATGGCTGAAATGAATTACTACTAATTAACTAGAACAATCTTCAGTCGAGAACAGCCTAGTAAAGGGATAGCAACACGTCAGCAACCACCCATACCACCATATGGTAAAAAAATGAAAAAAGAGCTCCATTTCAGCTAGTGTTGGCCTTAAATTCATTCGCTGCATGTTATTGAATTCCTGCTATGCTAAAAGTGCAGTTTACTGCCAAATAATCACTTTACATACTGACCTCTGCAAGCAGCGATGCCAAAATGGCCTCAGTAATTCATCTCTGACTGTGCACTCAGCTGTTTACCCTCTTATGGCTTCACCATCCTCTATTTGTAATGTCTGTTGTAAAGAAAACATGGTGCATATCTTGGACCCGAGGAGCGCAGCATCAACAGCCTGACTTGTGTCTCAAAATAAAACATTTTTAATTCCTAATGTTTACTGCATTGTAGTCACTTGTTTATAGTTCACTACCATCTGTGTTGCATTATTTTATATCATATGGTCATTAAATTGTTTATGAATGTTACCATTTTTTAAATGTTTTTTTTCGTGTGCATGTAAACTATTGACTGTAAACTATACATGCTCACTGTTTGCATTCAAAGCAATGCGACTTGTTTTAAAACTGTTATATTACTTGAAGTTCAATTACTATTATTTCACGACGCCCACATAATACAATTACTATAATCATTCAGAGCATATCTTAATGCACCACAGATTTCTTCAGGCATTATGCATGACTACTTAACAGCATGTTTCCCGCTGATAAATCCAGCGCTGCACACGTAGCTTCTTATGTAATCAACTTTTTCAAGCATTATAGGACGTGACTGCTCACACTATGCTGGCAATAAATTCTCTAATAGCTTTGCCAACTAATTCTCTACTTAACTGAGAACTATTGCAACAACCCTAAAGATAATCAGCACTGGCCTAACAGCTTTCCTCAACTCTTACTTATGAGGAAATGGCAAAACCCAACAGTAATTTTGACAAATCACTGAACCTTCCTCTTTATTGGGAATCAGAAAATGTTCACTGCATTGAAAGATTGTCACATTTTCACATCTATCTAGGAGGCATATGGCTCTTTTTCTTTGATAATTGATAAAAGCTGCATGATTACTGTAGTTAAAAAGAAGTGCTTGTCTAAAATGCTGGGACAGAACTATGCATTAACCTTTTGAAATTCGGTCAATATCTATGGCAAGTTACACAACGTATAAGCTACATGCTTTTATTATTGTTATTTACATTATTCTAAAAAAAATAAAATACACAAGCCACACAGTGTTTTTAAAAAGGAATAATAATAATTAAATATACAAATTTACTATTATATTTTGCTGTATGTACAAGCTATATTGTTGATTAAATATTATATTAAGACAAATTAAATTAAGATTTAAGAAATTAATATATAATAGTATTTTATTAAAATACAATTTTATAAATACATACTTATATTTGTATATACATATATACATATATACATATATATATATAAAGCAATTTTGATCTGGGTTTTGCATTATTTTTGCTAAAAAAATATATCAATGTTTTCACAGAATTTAAATAAAAAATGGTTATATTAAGAAAATATATTAATTTATTATATTTTTCTCTATATTCAAGTTATATTTTTATCATGATATTTTATTATTTTGACATTATGAAATTAAATTAAGAAATACATTTATATATAAAACAATCTTATAGAATCTATTAATGATTCTCAAAAGTTATCAAGGTTTCCACCAAAACATTGATCATACACAGTTTTAAACATTGATAATAATAATGAATCTTTGCATTTAGCAAAGCATTTGCATTTAGTCGGCATGAAACTTTAGCATTGAAATGAGGTGAGTTCTGTTCAGCTTATAAACTTTACACCTTAACCATACGCGTGTGTGGCCTTTGCGTCTCTCAGCAGCTGTTGGATTGCCACAGGATGCAACAGTCTCTCTCTGACAGTATGTGGATACACTAATGACTATAGCAAATAACACAGACTGACAAGTTCCTTCGTCACATCATCACCGTGTCTCCTCGTGTCCCCATTCAACAGCTTTAAGAGGGTCAGGGCTTCCAGTAACAGCCAATCAGACGGAGGGGTGGAGATTTCTTACCCAGCAACAGCTAAGTTTCATTACCCATTGCTCCACAACTCTCAGGTGGTCGAGTCCATCCCCCAGGGTACAATTATGTTTTATTGTCCTTTTGATCTCACTGCATGACTTACAGTGGGTTTATGAGTTGAGCGGCGGTAATGACGAGGCCTGAAGGTGAAGCCAAAAACACAGGGTAGTTGGTTTGGTCTTTGGTAGCGGCGAATCAAGAATGGGAAAGTTCTGCAATCCTCAAGTAAAGCACTTCCCTACAGGACTGATTCTAATCAGTGTACTGAAAGGCAGTAAGGTGAAGTGATGGTCTCTCCAACATGGAAGCCCACTTTTACCATGAAATGAAAAACTACAAAAAGTTATTGTGGCTTTTTCTCACAACTGGGAGAAAAATTCCGATATGCAAGATAGAAACTCAGAATTCTGAGTCTCAGAATTATATCTCGCAAATCTTTTTTTTGCTTGTTTGTTTCCAACATGGAATTTTAAGACAAATGCACAAGTGATGTCAGAATCTCACAATTCTAAGTTTATATCGTATAAGTTTTACTTTCTTCTTAGAATTCTGAGTGTATACCTCACAGTTCTGACCCCCCCCCCAACCACAACCCCCCCCCCCCAGAAATTATGCATTTTAAATCTCACAATTCTATTTTTTGTTTCCACCACAGAATACTTCTGAGTTTAGTGTACATCTTAAAGTTCTGTTTTTTTATTATTTTTTTATTTTGTTTCCACCGCATCATAAAAAGTAAAATATAAAATTGCCACTTATTTGAAGTCAGAAGTCAGACTTTACATACAAATTCTGAATTATAAGAAATAAACTCAGAATTGTGAGATGAGTTGCAACTAAACACTTAAAAACTAAAGAATTTTTTTTTTTAATTTAAGCAAAATATTGTAATTGAAACAAGGGAAAATCTGTAAAATATTTTTTTCCCTGTAAAACCTATGAAAATTGAAAATTGAAAAACTTTATTTCAATTAAGATATTTTACTTTAATTTAAAGTTTTTTTTTTGTTTGGACAGCTTCCATATTCTTAGGATCTTCAATTCCGTTTTTATTAATACTACTTTCCAGTTGCATTAATTTTTGTTGTTAAGTTGATGCAGAAAAACCTTTAAGAAGCTGTATACCATAAAATCACATCTGTTATGTAAATATTCTAATAAATGCAGAATCTGGCACGATGTTTTCTGTTACTACAGCTCTGGTAGTAGTTACTATACTGAGATGGTCCCTTGATAGACACTATTTTTAGTCAATCTGATGTGTACACAGTAGACAAACTGCAGCTGAGCGTCTAAAACATCCAGCACAAAATGTTCAACCCATATCATTAGATAGCCCTCCGGAATACTTGATTTTCCAAGGTTTTTTTTTTTTTTTTGCCTTTATTTAACCAGGAAAGAACCTCCCTGAGATTAAGAATCTCTTTTACAGGAGTGTCCTGGTCAAGATCTTCCATGGTTATTTATTTTTTGGCAAATAGCCATGTAATAAGTGTCACAGGCTACAGTCATTCTCGCAAAACAAACCCTTTCAGCCCCAACAGAAGCCCCTTTTGCTTTGCATCAAGACTGAAAATGATCCCTTACATAACATGCATCCAGCTAGCAGAGGCCTGAAATATAAGGCCTCTTCTTTCATTGGCGCTCATGTTGAGAGTGTACACAGTGAGCAGCTGAGCTCTTAAGCAGACTGAGTCCCGGCCCGGTGGAATGAATAGATGCTAAACACTCTCTATTAGCTGTGGGTGTGTTAGCCGGGCACCTCTCCCTCTAGTCCAAACACACAAAAAAGCTGTGCTCCAGCCCTGTGCGCCGGTTATTAATAGGCACATTAAGCATTTCTCTCAGCAGGAAGTGGCTGCTGGTGCTTCCTATAAATGCTCGGCTGAAGTCAAACAGACACTGCTTATTTCTGAGAGCCGTGTTTATGTAAAGGTTGCAGGGTCTGGATCAAATACGGACAGATGGGCTGTTTTTGTTTGTGTGTTGAGTGTAGTATATCTGTGTGGCAGGCAGTTGTGTAATTTGTAGGTTAGTAAGAATTGAATTTCCCAAGACAGATGTGAAACAGGAAGTATAAGGTCCTCAAATAATGACCAGGGGTAAAAGAGAGCTGAGAGTGACCCTCTCTAGGAGATGAATGGTGGTCTGGACATCTCTTCCTCTCAGTCCACTGAAACTCACACAGAAGATAAGATGTTCAGAGAGACTGCAGTGCTTTTAAAGGGATAGTTCAGCCAGAAAGGAAAGTTATATCATCATCTACTCACTCTCATGTCTTTCCAAATCTTTCTTGTTTCTCTAGAACAACATAAGAAGCTTGTTTTGCAGGATGCCCGAGCTGCTTTCTTCCATAATGAAAGAACATAAAAACATCAGAAAAAGACAACATGTGTACTTGTTTACTATTCTAACTCATCTGAAGTTATGTGATGGCTCTGAGTATGTCAGATCTCATTTTTGGCCATTGTGCACTGAAATCTTGTGTTAAATTTATTGACATGTTTAATTGTACACTATTACTCAATAGTAAGAAATTAATACTTTTATTCAGTGAGGATGAATTATTTCAAATAAATGATGGGTTATTCCGTGCCAACTCAACCAAACGTCCCAGGGCACGTCCTGATTTTGCTGATATGTGTTCATAGTCTTGACCATATCCTACACCCAAACCTAACCTTAGAGTTATCCCTAAAATCAGAGGAAATTATAGATGAATGACATTGATGTACAAGCACCAAACACCTAAACATCACAAAAACTATAAACTGGTTCTTCCGATCTGATTAGTTAATCACAATGTTGTTCCAGGGTCAACAAAGATGTTGATCCAGGAACAGTTTGTACTTGGTAAAATCAGGTTCTGCAGGTCCCCCGCTCAAATTTGTGATTTTCACCTGAGATTTGAAGCCAAATTAAAATGGGGTAAAAAAAGACTTCAGAAAGCTGGCAGCGTTATGCTATTTGTACACCAAGATTGGTAGGTCTGTTAGTAAAATCTGTTGACTTTAGCAATCTTTGTTGCATTATATGCTAGTGGTGACCGTTCAAAAATGAGAAAAAGCTCTTTTCAGTTTCTTTTTTCTCAAAGTTTGCACATCTGTGACTCAAGAAGTGTTAAAGACATCTTAATGCCCTTTTAGATTTTGAGTTTTAACAAACTTTTCTTGTGGTATCTTCATTTGTAAGTCCCTGTATGGTTCAATTCCAGAGATATTGGGATGTCAATATGGCTCTAGGAGTATATTGTTAAATTGCACACATTTTCAGTGGTCTTAAACCACAGGTGGGTCACTTTAGGTCATCTGCCTTTTACTGGGAATCACTCTGTCTAATCCTTCTACATAAACAGTGAGTTTCCATGAAATCCAGTGATTTAAATAGGGTTTTATTAATGCACCGATTGCATCTGCCTTTGTATCATGGTAACACTTGTGGTTATTCCTGCCCCTTGTCCACCTCTTGTCCAAACCTCTGCTTTCCTCTCCTCTCCTCTCCTCACCTTCAATGCTTTTAAAAATAGCTTTGGTGCATCATCCTTAATATTTGTCAGTAAGTATGTGCATTTCTCAAAACAATTCGTACAAACAACCCCACACAATGGATTACTTGCAATAGCCTGTAACTTACTAAAAATCTTTAGTTCATCTCTTAAAAGTAAGCATTTATATCAGTGAACACATCAGTGCCATCAGAACGTAAAGTCACTGTGCACAAACAAGATGCTGAGTCATGTTGTCAATATAACAATGCCCTCACTTAGTATTACCTGATGTAAACTACAGCAGTTTGGATGACAGTTACTGGACATGACAGGCTGCACTTCTTCATATATCCATGTACTGTATGTGGGTTATTGATTGTAAGAGATTGTAATATAGAAACAAAAAATAAACATGGGTACAAAGGTGAGAACACTAAATTAGAAAGGCAAACACAGAAAACCCACCTCAGCCACTGTAAGCCATGATTGACAACATGGTGCACAATACTGGGCCTTATTTCATCTGATCTGTCCTGGGCCTTTTCCTCTGTTTTGACTTCGTACCCTTCATGCATCAAACTCCTATTCCTCCTCTCAGCGGTTGATACTGATCATTTCCTGGATGTTCATCCATTGTCAGAATTTGTATCTCTTGTGTTGTCCTCTGTTGATCTACATTCTCTTCATTATAGTGAAAGTCAAGATTCACCTCCACAATTCAATGCAAGAGAGGCACAGAGCTGCTCAAAGAAGAAACGTTGATGAATGTGAAGAGTGGATTAAATGCTGGCTGACATAAAACTACACATATGGAAATACAATCCAGACGAGGTGATGAAGCACCCTTCAGTGTATCATTTTTACCCTACAATCTCAATATGTTAAACTTGAATGCACTGCATCATTTTTCACAGACAGCAAAAAATATAAAAACAGATCAAATATAGCACATATGTAGTAAATGTTATGAAAATGCATGAAAAATATTACAGCAGGTAATTTGAGTGAATACGATGAAGATATATAAATCAAATATAAATAAAGGCAATTCTTTTAGCAAGTACAGCATTATTACCACATAGCTTATTCATACGTTTCAGCAGCTTTAAAGGAATAGTTCACACCAAAAATTGACATTTGGTTAAAATATATTCATCCAGGCCATGTTGTAGATGAGGTTGTTTCTTAATGTGAAAATATTTGGAGAAATTGAGCATTACATCACTTGCTCACCAATGGAGTGAATGGGTGCCATCAGAATGAGAGTCCAAATAGACAAACCGTCACTTCTGGCCAAAATATGCATTCATACTATAAAAACACTTTCTCTTGTGCTAAAGTCCATTCTATGTTGTCCTCTCACATCAAAATGCTGTTTTGGACTAAATTTTTTACTGGGTAAAGCAAGATTATGGTTAGAGGAGTCATATTTTAGCTGGAAGCAATGGTCTGAAGTTAAATACACCTCAAAGACAGGTTTGTTTATTACAAACACACTGCTTTTCTCTTCAGAAGAGGTTATTGATACAATGGAGTCGTGTAGATTACTTGAAGATTATTGTGATCAGCTGTTTGGTCTCTCATTTTGACGGCACCCATTTACTGCAGAGGATCCATTGGTGAGCAAAGGATGTAATGCTAAATTTCTCCAAATCTGTTCAAATGAAGAAAAAAACTCCTCATTACAGTGGGTAAAATAAGTATTGAACACGTCACCGTTTTTCTCAGTAAATGTATTTCTAAAGGTGCTGTTGGCTTGAAACTTTTACCAGATATCGGTAACAACCCCACTCATACATAAATACAAAGAAAAGAAATCAAGTAAGTCCAAAAGTAAGTTCTGTGTAATAAAATGCAATGACACAAGGAAATAGTATTTTGTAAAAGTGGCTTGAGGGTGAGTAAATGTTTCATTTTGGACTATTTTTCCTTTAAATAGAAAGTGTGTGTTTAATTTGTACTGTTCAAACTTTAACCATTTCTGTAGGATTTTAACCTTAAGAAGATTGGTGCACATTAACCTGTGCACTCTGACAACAATACATCTGCATCCTCATTGAAAATGTGGCATGCAAAAGCAAAATAATGATTGCTAGGGGTGATTATTTACAATTACTCTAGTTACCAAAGGACAAACTGTAAAACTTCTATAATGCTATGTGAAAGTATATGCAAATTTGCTTTTCTGTTGGATAATTAGGTCAAATTATGTAGAAGTGTCACCCTTCATTCTACTGTGGCACATGTAGAGTTTAGGAAACAGCATTATGCACCAAAGAGATTCATTGTAAACTGATGAAATCGTAAACCAGACCAGTCTCTTCTTCTTCTTCTTCATCTGACACTCGGAGTGCACCCCATCCCTGTAAACTCTATTCAAAATTCTTGCCCTGCAGGTGACATCTATTTCTCTCCTTACTGTCCCGATGGCTGTTTTGGAAAAACTACAGATGAAAAAACTAGAGTATGTCAGCATTGTCTACTATCTCTGCACTATTATCTTCCATCAGCCATAATGGGAGGAATTTCTTATGCACAAAGCCTCATTTCCAGGGCCATGACTCTTAACAAGGCACACATTTTAACCAGCTTCCCATTCAGTCAGCCATGATCAAAGACAAAAGCAGCCCAACACGCTGCCCTCACATGCTAATCACAGTACAAACCCAAATGAGTCCAACTCTTTTAATGATGGATGGATTTATTGGCAGGAGCAGTTTAGAGTTTATGTGAGTTTATGTGGGATGCCATCCTTTCAGAAAGTACACTTGTGCAATTAAATACCTTACAAATACATATTCATATTAGTACTGTTTTGAAAAAGTCCTGCCCCAGTGACAGCTTTTGTACCTTTTTTATGAAAGTGATATTTCAGTTAGCTGCCATAGTATCAATTCTCATTTATATTTCAAATTTATTTTTTACTTTTTTTTTTTTTATCCGATATTTATATTGTATTTTATTCAAGCCTGATTTCACTTAATGGAAACAGTTTTAATAACAACAACAACAACACTGTATTGTAGAAGAGGAATTTCTTTGTTATTTTTTGGAAATGTGTTATGATTTTCATTTATATATAATCCATTAAGCTCAATATAAATGCTTTATTGAGCTCATTAAATGCTTTAATGTGTCATAAGATACCTTTTTTTAATCAAGACTTTTATAGATCAAGCTCTAGCGTTATCAAGAGCCATTAAAGTTCTCTTAAATGGACCCTAGACTGACATTTCTGCTTTTCTCTCACCTAATCCGTTGCCCTCCCTCTTTTCATCTCCGGTTCCTCCTCTACCAGTAATCTTACTTTCTCAGAAGCTTCTTTTTTTCACAAACATAAGAGAGGTCAAAATCAATTTAGGCATGAAGCAGCTTCTGGAACTCCATTAATAAATGACGGAAGAGCAGTGCCTATAAAAACCTGGGTTTTAGTTTGACCTCTAAATCGGATGCATTAAGCATCGTACTGTTGAAATGTTCCCACTCTCTGGATTTGACAATAACGCCATTTTAGAAACTAGATTTGCATTTCCTAGAGCAAATATCAGGGCAATAACATAGTGTTCAATTTGATATGTACTGCATCATTGTTGCCTGTGTATGAGAATCAACACAATGTGACTATCTTGTGTATAATTACTGTTTTCACACAGGTTTCCTAAACGATCCCCTCATCTGCCACTGGTCAGTCCAACTCACAATCCTTTCCTAAACACATGCCATTGGTTAAGAAAATGTGGCTGTGTCACTCTGTAACAACGGGGTACAGACATCACCTTCGAAGCACCAATCACAGTTAAGAATTCAAATATTACAGTGACATCATTGCAGTTGGTTACAGTCTACGTTCTAAGAATGTAACTCAGTGGGAGATGTTTTACATTTGAATCTGATAGTCTCTTACCTTCACCAAGGCTGCGTTTATATATTTGTTAAGAGATACAGTGAAAACAGTAAAATTTAAATATATGTTTTCCAAATGTAGTTTGTTACAGTAATGCAAAACTGAATTTGCTTCAGTCTTCAGTGTCACATGATCCTTCAGAAATCCTTCTAATATGCCGATTTCCTGTACGAGAACTATTTCTTATTATCAGTGTTGAAAACATGTTTCATGTTTAGATGGAAAGCTTTATTTAATGACTGTATCCCAGCAATCACAGGTCATCCTGAGTACTGCTCACAGTGGCAGCCATGTCTTGCATTTGTATCTGCGGTTTAACGTTACGACCATACCGTATTTGGACAGGAGGTTTGTAAAGAACAGATGTGGACCTCAGAGGCAGTGTTTACTGATCTGAGGATTAAAAAAGAGATTTGATGACATGCTTTATTGGATTATCATTCTGTCACGACTCGAGTATTTAATGATCCCGGCGCACTGACAGCGTCATCGCCATCCATTATCTAGATATGCGTGGGTGTTGTTAATTCGTCATGGAGTCTATGCTCTATAAATAACCATCGAATTGCATAATGCGTGTGTCGGTGTCGAATCAATAGAGGATCTCCCGACAATCAACTGGGGTTGCATGTGTTGCATGTGAAAAGCTTTAAAGGCTGACGCTGGCTGCAGTGTTTTGGATGATAATATAATTGTGAGCGCACAATGAGGCATGCAAATGCCTTTGAGCTGTTTGTGAGATTCAGATACACTGGTTTAAAATAACTTCAACTGCTTTTGCCCATTGTTTTATTCAACTGATAAACACAGTAGTGAAAGAATGTACTAGATGAACCCAATAAACCGAGAGTGGGAAAAAAAAACACTAATGCTCTCTTCCAAAACCTTGTGAGCTGCCCACGGAGGCAGCATTTTAATGCATCGTAGGCGAGCTACAGATGCTAATGGCTATTCCTGAAGATAAACGAAGTTATAAGGCAGGATCACATGTATTCTACACAGAGAAGGCAATCCCTAAATGCAAAGCAAGAAATGTTGACTACAAATAGAGCTGTTCAATCATGACGTCAGTTTGTCAGCCATCCTGGATTGCTAATTAGGGTTTCATACTGTGTGCACTTTACATACATATCTTACAATTACATTTATGCATTTAGCAGACGCTTTTATCCACAGCAACTTACAGTGCATTCAGGCTAAACGTTTTTTTATGTGTGTTCCCTGGGAATTGAACCCATGACCTTTTGCACCACTAACGCAATGCTTATTTAGCACCTGCTAGCAAATTTTTATGTTTTTAAAAAGTGCAATTTCAAGTCTGTTTAAACAATGTAAACCACAGATCTTAATTTGCTCATACATCCAAAAGAAATAGCTTGAAAATGCTTATTTTATTCCTGAAATTAAATGCACAATACTGATCAAATTTGATATCATTGATAAAAACAGCTGTGCAGTTAAAATAATATTAAAAAAAAAATTTAAAGGGGGGGTGAAATGCTATTTCATGCATACTGAGTTTTTTACACTGTTAAAGAGTTGGATTCCCATACTAAACATGGACAAAGTTTCAAAAATTAAGTTGTACGTTTGAAGGAGTATTTTTGTTCCAAAAAAACCTCTTCCGGTTTGTCACAAGTTTCGGAAAGTTTTTTTCGAGTATGGCTCTGTGTGACGTTAGATGGAGCGGAATTTCCTTAGATGGGTCCTGACGCACTTCTGCCGGAAGAGCACGCGCTCCCGTATAGCAGAGCACAGACATTTCACTGATCAGAGCAAGAGCGTCGCGAAATGTCACAAGTGTGTTTTTGGTTGCCAGGGCAAGACAACCCTGCACAGATTACCAAAGAAAAAAAAAAAACAGCATTAAGGGACCAGTGGATGGAGTTTATTTTTACAGAGCATCAACGGAGTTGTGCAAGTGTTTTTGTTTGTTCCCTGCATTTCGAAGATGCTTGTTTTACAAACAAGGCCCAGTTTGACGACGGATATGCTCTCAGTGCTCTGCTATACGGGAGCGCGTGCTCTTCCGGCAGAAGTGCGTCAGGACCCATCAAACGTACAACTTAATTTTTGAAACTTTGTCCATGTTTAGCATGGGAATCCAACTCTTTAACAGTGTAAAAAACTCAGTATGCATGAAATAGCATTTCACCCCCTCCTTTAATGCTCTGTTGCATTTGAAAATAACATGACTACACTAAACCTTAAACCTATGAACCAAGCAAACGGAAGATAAAAATCAATCATGTTTGAAGCAATCATGTCTGAGTTTTTCAGTTGTGTTATTGGATGTTCAATGCCGTACTAGGTGGTCTTCCGAGAAAGTTTACATCAGAAAAGCCATACATATAGAGATAGTTATGTGATGCAAAGGTCAATATGTATTAGTTTACAAATTATTGACTTTGGTCAAAGTGATTTGAGGTTATAAAATAGTATTTTGAAAGAAACCACATAAATATAAATCATGTTTATCAATAATCTGCCCTTGCAATCAATTTATCTCAGCTGCATTAAAATATTGTTGATGTCATACTGCTACTAGTCTTCATTTTAGCTAGTTCATAGTAGTAGTATGGGTTTTGCAAAAATGTAGGTAGAGGAATGTTTTCCACTGAGTCTATAAATTGCACAGTTAGCTGACTTTATACATTGAAGAAAGCTAAGCAGCCCACTAGGTTTCGGAAGAGAGCTTAAGGGTATGAGTCAGATGTTGTTTTGACAAAGCGTATCTGGCATCTGGCTGTGCCAATATCACATCTACATTTCCACTTTCTCTCTGCCTCATCTAAACATATTTTTCTGCTGATCATTTTATAGTCAGATAGAATTATAAAATACTGCAGAGTGGGTGGCTGATGTCTGGTAAGGAAGGAAAGGCCGCCTGCACTTGCATTGTCTTGCTCAAAGTCTTTGAATTTTTTATGTATCTCTCACACTCTTTGAGGCATCATCTATTACCATGGCAATCACACTCATCCGTTTCCATCATGTTTCGTTTGTATTTCCATTGCTATTCGTTGTATTTCCATTAATCAGCTTTACAGCTGGAAACTAAGAGATTGTTTAAAGGAATAGTTCAGTCAAAAATGTACATTCAGTCATAAATTTCTCACCCATCTTTCTTCTTTTTATGGTTTATCAGATCATCTATGCTACTTTTTATTGTTCAGTCAAGTTAAGTGGAAAAAACACTCAAGTCTATGGAAAAACACAGTTTCCCCAGCTAACAAAAATATGTTTCAAGAACCTTGTGCTAATGTTAAGTTACAAATATTGTTATTTCTGTATATTCAAAACATCCAGTTTTTTAAATCCTATATATATATATATATATATATATATATATATATATATATATATATAAAAAGTAAAAAAACTAATTATTGGTTATGTGAACATTACTGAAAACATTTTATGATTTTACAAACAATATAGGAATTTTCTTTCATTGATCTCTAAATGTTTTGAAACTACGGAGCCTACATGACATGCAAGAAAAAATAAATAAACCATGCTATTCTATTTCAGTCTCTCGATTTATAAATCATGTGCGGGATTTAGCAAATAAAGTAAATTAATTAATCGTGCGCACAATTTATAAATCGATTTAGCCTACTATTCTTTTCCTGCATAACCATGTGCAGTAAATAATAACATTTAGTAAACGTTAACCAACATTACATTAACTAAATCATTTCAGAGAAAAAAAAATAGTAGTAACTAGTAATAACAATAACTATGTAATAACTAGGTACCCTGAGTATAACCCTGAACCTACCCCTAAACCTAACCATACCCCATTTAGTTACCTTGTATTACCAGAACTTTCTTAGATAAATACATGTAAGTACACGTACTGTAAAATAAAGTGCAACAAAAAAACCTTCCATTAATGATGTATAAAAATGTTTTTTTTTTTTTTTTGTGCTAACGTTTTGAGAACGCTATAAAACCAAATTACTTTTTTTACCAGAAGAACATTTGTTCAGCTAGAGTTCTGAGAACATTCCTTGTCAAAATGTCCTTTTTCTGTTCTATAAAAGGAAGACATGTTTGAATTGACATGAGGGTGAGTAAACGACTTTTGGCCGAACTGGTCTTTTAAATCCTCAGCGCTCATTGAATTAAAAATAATTGCACAACAACTGTTATAAATGAGTGTGCAGCAAAGACAACGTCCTCAGAGCCGGTTGCACAATGGCATCATCACAACCACTCAAAGCCCACAAACACGTCTCCTGACCTCGCTCTCTTCTTGTATTCGGTGCGCTGCAAAAGGTCAGGTTATTCCCCTTCTGTGTCCTTGGCATCGCCACATTGATGCCCAGAGCTTTGTGACAAAAAGATATTGCACTTGAACGTCACATGGACAAAGGCAGAAGGGGAGAGTGAAAGAAGAGGCATAATTTGTAAGAGCAGTTGCCATGGAGACTTTGACATCACTGCTTCCAAACAGGATTGGAGTTTTCTGGCCGGAATCTGTGTTTGTGCTGATGATAGAGTCTGCAGTTTAGACAAACAGGAAACGGCCATGCAGAATGAGTGACACGGACCGGACAGCTCCTGTGACGCTGGTAGACTTCAAACCAATCAAACATTAACAAACAATCTCGTCATTTAGGAGAGCATGACCTGAGTGTTTTTAAACTTTAACCTGGTTATAGCCAAACTACGCAAAAAAAGCTAGGAACAATAAAAACCATGACCATGTTTTGATTGTACTCTTAATGCACGCGTAAATGATAATTAGTAATAGGAGGATATTTAATTTGAAAAAATAAAATAAAATACAGTAAAAATTGTAATATCGTAAAAATATTATCACCAATTGAAATAACTGTTTTATATTGGAATATATTTTAAAATGTAATTTATTCCTGTGATGCAAAACTTAATTTTTTGCATCATTACTCCACTCCACTCTGTAATATACTCTTGTCATGCATGACTTGTATTTGTAAAGTTATCCTGAAAATACACATTTACATGATCCAATCTCATCAGTTTATGCACCAAATTATGAGCTCACTTCCTTGCAGCAGAGACTGATGTTTGCTGTTTAGAATCGACTGATTAAAGTAAGAACTAGCCAAAGAAAGCTTATATGCTTCAGTTGGCATGAGTTTTGTGTTCTGTTATTATCTCATTTACACACGAGAGCAAAGTAAAAGACCTGTTTAGTGGAAACACTGCTTGTTTAACATGTTTCGGTGTGACTTTGCATTCTTCAAACATGATTGACAGGAGTATTGTAAGAGGGATATTGACTTGTCTTTGGGGTCAAGGTGAATGGTCATCCCACGGCTGCTAAAGTCAGCCGTGGGGTGACCACTTACAGGCAGAAGAAAATAAGACCAGCATTCACTACAACAGCCCTATGTGTCCCTGAAGCTCAAGGCTGTTTTGTATTGTGAATATAAAATGACTAAAGGTGTTTTATGCAGACCACTGCACAATGCGCCTTTAGTTCTGACTATATAAGCAATATAGCACCACCTCTGATACATTATTGCTGAACTGCATCAGACATGCATCCTCTATGTGGAGTTGAGAGCTTTAGCTACAGTGTTGTTATAACTGTATCACTAATATGGATTGAGTAAGTTACTGGATTATTCAGTGTTCAGTTGAGGTGGAGTCTTTCAATATTTCGCTTTATAAATGTCGGTAAGGATTTCACATCGAATAACGGTCCGTCTGTAATGCCTAAACTCTTGAGAAATATCCAGTTTCACAATAGGAGACATATGGAACAGAAATGAAGTTACATGGTCATTCTCACACTGGTCGATCTGTAAACACCTTTGTAGGACAAGACTTTTACAACTGATATTCTTACTTTTTACTTTCTCAATATATAAATAGTTACTCAATATACATATATAATTGTTTATGTATTGTTTAATTCTTTATATTCTATATTATTTATATACACATTTTTTAATTCAAAGATTTTATAGTTTGTTTTATTTCAGTCGACAAACATTTCAAATTTACTTAAAAAAAAAAATTCTAGTAGACCTAATTTCCTTTTGTATTATTCATATGCAGGCTAGCGTTAAACAGGTAGTGAGCCATTGAGAAACTAATTTAGGCTCTAACAGCAGGGAAAAGCAGCAAAGGTCACTGTTTTGAAGGAGACAGAGGTGTTTGTGCTTTAAGAGCTGGAATAATGAGAAGGGGCCGGGGAGACTTGTGACATTTTTCATGTTAATCTGACCTCCGAACAGTGGGGGAATTTGTCAGAATGCCAGGTAGGCTTGTTACGAGGTGTAAATGTCTTGCGACCGGTATGCTCCGACACAATAAATGTCAGGGCAAAGTATGTGTCCTCTTTGGCTACATCAAAGCGTGCATCTGAAAACAGTCTTTCTTTCACAACTCCTAGGGAACATTTGAAATAAATATCAGCTGATTGGTTACAGTGATTGCAAGCACATTGAAGCTAATGATATGCCCTGTTTTGATAACTTCACGCATAAAAAAAACTGGGTTAGAAATATTCTGCAAACACAAAGCTTTAAGATGCACCAATCACAAATATAGCCCCCCCCCCCCCCTCAAATCTAAAAGACAAAAATGACTGTTCAGATATTCTACACACGTTATTGACCGTAAAATTTGGCATGACTCTCTTCCAGTAAACATCTGACGCAGTTTATAATGCTAGCATGCCAACAATTCATCTCAGTTCAAGCTCACTACGTATACTGCTGGGTTTTGTAGCAGGAAATGAAAACTGGGATTTTTTTGGGTTATATGATAGTTTAGGAGCATCTGGTTTCCATGGATTGTCCGTCTGTCGTGAATACTGAGAAGCTCTCATTTTAGTGCAGAGGCAAACTAAAGATGCTCCTTTCCTGTCTGTTCTCTTTCTGTGCCTGTTTTCATCTCTTGAGGACAGTTGTCTTCAATTCCAGCTTTGATCTTTCTGAACTTTTTCCTTCCAGTGAAGTCAATCTGATTTTTTTTAACTGCTTCCGTAAGTTCCTTTGAAATGTTGTCCAGTATTAACTTTTTTGTTCTCCAGTGGTGCAGGTGATGGAGCTGGTGCTCGGCCGAACCTCTCTCAGAATTGGCTGGAATAATAAGTATGTGCAACAGTTTTTGTTTTTTTTCTTTGCAGCAATACCATAGAAGAACCTATTCAGTTCCCCCAAGAACTTTTCAGTGAACAGTTCTTAAAAGAAAATGTTTTCTTCTTTTTATTAAAAAGTTATTGTGATATTCAGGAGAACCTCTTTCCACCTAGAGGACCATGTTCCTTATTTTGAACTTTTTTGGCATTACCAGCTAGCTTTAATGTAATGGTCTGAAGTTATTTCAATTCACAGCAATCGGCTCACGTATGATATTCGTGAATAAAATAATTTCATTTCTGATAGACGGGCAACATGAAATGGCTGGAGTACGGTATGTCTGCAGCACAATGAACAGGATCAGAGTGTCCAGCAAACAAATACACATCGTAATCTGCCACTTCAGGTACTTTGACAGAAAAAAGATGCACTTCACTTTTAAACCAGTTTTGCAAGCCCAAAACACCCTTCTATTTTAGTAAACAATGCATCGAACAGGGACAGATAGGACACAAGAGCTCAGTCGGTGGACATGGGTTATAGTTTTACTTTCCACAAGCCATTCGTGCTCCTCCACCAGTTTACCTTCATCTTCTAACTTCAGAAAATACAAAACTGGCAAATATATTATCTGGCTTAAACTCTGAACTGATGTTCAGTGTGCTGATTTGAGACATGTGTGGATGGAATGCAGAAGAAGATAATATGCTTTCCTCTCCGAGCACAGCAGGTCCAGAAAAGCCTCCAGCCATATGACAGGGCTTGGCCTCCACTGCCATTTGTTTCAAGTCAACCGTCTTATTTTATTTTTTTTCCTTCTCTGCCCCTTCATACTCTAACTTCCAGTTCCTTCCACAAATCGAGTTGCTCTCTTGACACCTCCAAGTTTTCTTTTTTTTCTTTTTGACTGGACTGATGTCTCAGCATGTCACTTCTTCCTCTTTTCTTGTAACACAGGGGAAAGGGATAGTTGTTTGATCTTCAGAGGCCATTTCCACATCTTACAGCTCTTTCTCAACTTCAAATGACAATGCCTCGAGGCGAGCAACTGCAACTGCAGTAAAGACAAAGCCACATGGCAGATTGAAGTCATAGACGTGCCAACAAGGACACGTTTCTGTTGCATCTCCTCTTCTTCGGGAAGCACTTGGAAATAAATCAATATGTTCTTGCAGGACAGAAAACACTAAGAATTCCAGATTGTTTCTGAAACTGTAACTTCGTTTAAAAAAATACAATTCAAATAAAAACTCACCTGTCACCTGTAAAACAGTACAAACTCATTTAATTCCAGAAGGACTGTATGTTACGGATAATCAAAAGATTATACGCTGATATTCTATTGTTCCAAGTCCTGTTTGACGTTTTTCCTCAATAGAACACAAAAAGATGAATGCAGTGAATATATACAGTGACCATGAGCAGCAAATCTTCAAAAAGGATGAGAAACACTATAAGAAGTAGTCTTTCGATGGCATTATGTGATAAACATAGCAAGACTTGAAGCTAGTCACTTTGAACTGCACAGAAAGCGGCAGTGCAAACATTTTAAACAGAAAAAATACTTATAGATTGGAGTATCATGAGTAAATGATTTTTCATTTATTATGGGCGAACTGTTTAGTTACTGAAGGGAGATTTCCTCTTTGTTATTGTCAAGATAAGATACCATACAGTACTTCAGCCTAGACAATGGTAATGCCTACATGTCTTGACACGTCACACCCTCAGTGTCAGATAGTTATGTGTTTGAGTTTTTTTATTGCACCTTATGACAGTTCTTCCATCACGAAGGCAGCTGACTAGTTAAAGCTAAAATGTCAGTCAGCGAATGGAGGTCTGAATAAACTGTAACCAGCATTGCAGTTGAAACTGTTGAGCAACATCCGTTAGTATTGGAAATGAGTCTGAACTAGAGAGACTTTAAACAGCGTGCCTCCATATCCTGTTATGATCTTAGGCCAAACTGAAAGGTGTCATACATTTTTCCATCCTGTATTTGTAGTAGTGTTAAAGGTCTAGGATAGCATCTCAAAAGATTCAGAGAGGTGGCTGATAAGGTGCATTTCTGAATTCAAATTGTGGACGTGTATTTGAATTATATTAGTATGAATACAAATTTAAAATGAATCATGCGGTCAACGGATGAACATGAATTAGTTTCAAATGGAAAAAATATAGATATTACACAGATTTGTTGTAATATGATAGCATAACAAACACCAGTACTCTTTTACACTGGGTTGACTGCAGTGGAAATCAATTGTGAAGATATGTTATGTGTTTTGGAAAATACTTCTGGTTTTGTAGGCATGTGGGTCTATAACTTCTACACAGTGCTGACACACACACTCTCTAACCTAAATGAGCTGTTCATGGAGTACTTGTCCTGAGCCGTACTGTGCACTTGTGATGTGGGTGGTTTAATGAATAACTAAGTCAGATAGCTGGAGTGGAGAAACCATTATTTAGTTTATGCAATAGATCTATCCAGTATAATTGGCCAAGCGTTCGTGAAATGTCATGATACAAATTCTCTGAAGTGACAGTAAATGGCACGGCCATTTTCTTGCTGTTAGGCTCTTTTACATAATTTATTACAAGCCTGAACGGAGCTCCACGTAGGGTTGGTTGACAGCCGGTGTAATTTAGCTTCTCTGGATCCGCGAGCCGGCGTTGTAACTGTGACTCAAAGCCTATTTAAAGAGAAGATAAGGTCAGTGTAACAGGTCACTGTCAGCTTTGTAATCCTAAAAGAAATGCCAAGGCAATACACTGTTCAAAACAATTTGAATAAATTCTTAGTGATATAACAAATCAAGTGAATTTTACATTGTATAATGGGCAAGGTTATGGTGAATACAAACCAGTGTTTGAGCTAAGAGATACAATAGATTTCATTCTGAGCGATGCATGGTGATTAGAGTTCTGACACCTTCCTCCTACTTCTTTTCAGCGTTCCCATTTTTTGCCTCCCCCTCACTGCAGCTGACATCAAAGAACATCTGTTTGTTGTGCAAACCCGCCTCTGAACTCCCCGTTAAGCCGTAGCACTCGCAATGTCATAAGTTCTTCATCCGAGACCGGTTTCTAAGAGAGGGAGAGCGTTAAAGTTGCATGGGCATACTGTATGCTTTCTGTATATGCGTGCGAGTATGTTTACCCGTGACACTCATATGAAAAACCAGTGGTGCGTCCAATCAGGGAACAGAATTCGGCTTTGCTTTTCCCAGGAAATTAGGCTGCTTTTCTCCTAGCTGCAGTGGGGCAGAAAAATCACAGGCCATTAGGCACAGAAACACATGAGCACCGTTCTTATTGTGATACAGAGTACAGTTCCATGTCAATAATAACATTTATTGCATATAAGGTGCAGGTGGAAGATTAAAAGCATGACATTCCCAGATCTAGAACACAGAAAACAGGTATAGCAGCCTGGGGTTTTGAACAGAAAGACAAACAGACAGACAGACAGACAGACAGATCAAATTATTCAACACTGTACTTAGTTCAGGCTGCTTTCCTGACATCTGGAGCCAAGGACTCATTATTCATAAGAGTAGAGACAAACTGGACCCTAATAATTTCAGAGGCATTTGTGTAAGCAGTAATCTGGGGAAGATATTTGGCAGTATTTAAAACCATAGAAGTGTAAAGTTCCTTAATGAGCACGATGTCCTAAACCCGAGTCAGATTGGCTTCCTTCCAAATCACAGAACGACTGACCACATTTGCACCCTACACACCCTAATCAATAAAACCAAGACCAAAAATGGACAAATATTTGCACGCTTTGTCAATTTCAAAAAAGCATTATATTTGGCACAACTGACTATATTATAAGCTTTTACAAAGTGGTGTAGGGGGTGGGTAAAGTTTTTGACTTTGTAAAATCAATGTATTCAAACAACAAATTGGCAACAAACAGAATTCTTCACCGAGAAAAGAGGAGTGCGGCAGGGCTGTAGCCTGAGTCCAACACTGTTCAACATTTACATTAATGAATTAGCGGTGCAGTTGGAACAGTCTGCAGCTCCTGGACTCTCTCTACAAGACAAAAACATCAAGATTTTGCTGTACGCAGATGATCTGGTGCTGCTAACACCATCCTCACAGGGACTACAGCAGCACCTGGACCTGCTGGACAACTACTGCCAGAACTGGGCCCTGGCAGTAAACCTCAAAAATACCAACCAACATCATCAACAACTACATTCCTCACTGCATCGGGGAGTTTCAGTTCGGCAGTGAATGCTCTCAAAGATAAAGCTCGAAGAGCTCTATATGGCATTAAGAAAAAAATCCAAAATATTAAAATAACGCTTCCAATTTGGTGTAAAATCTTTGATAGTGTGATTCAGCCCATAGCGCTGTATGGAAGTGAGGTTTGGGGTCCACTCAGTGATCAGAGCTACACTAGATGGGATAGACATCCAACAGAAGCCCTACACACAGAATTCTGCAAAATAATTCTAAAATTAATATGCATAAAAGATCCCTCAAATTCTGTATGCATCTTAAATCAAGTCCCACATATTTTAAAGCAATAAAAAAAACCAAGAACTGAACCCTGAAAAGAGTCCACTCAGTCAGCTAGATCTGAGACTTAATAACCTGACTAACTCTAACCACTAACACTAACCAAACCAGCACTGCTTTTCACCCGAAAATCAAAATAAATCAAATGATCAAACAATCTAAAGATAGATATCTTGAACATTGGGATCAAGAAACTAAAACACAAAGTAAATTACAAATCTATCGAACTCTAAAATCAAATTATGCATTAGAAGATTATCTTCAGACTGTCAGAGACACAAAGCAGACACGGATCCTGAGCAGACAGACAGAGAGAAAGACAGATAGATAGATAGATAGATAGATAGATAGATAGATAGATAGATAGATAGATAGATAGATAGATAGATAGAGAAAAAGAAACAAAGACAGACATACAGATAGACAGATAGAAAGACAGACAGACAGATAGACAGACAGAAAGACAGACAGACAGAGAGAAAGACAGACAGAGAGAAAGACAGACAGATACAGTAGATGCAATTTATTTTCGAAATATAAATCACTCTTTGCAGCCTTTGCTGCATCTTCAAAGTTAATCACATTAATATATAGAAAGATAGTCGAATATAACTGTATGAACAGGAGCTCTAAAACTGACAGAACAAAGAATG
Organism: Carassius auratus; assembly: GCF_003368295.1. Taxonomy (NCBI): domain Eukaryota; kingdom Metazoa; phylum Chordata; class Actinopteri; order Cypriniformes; family Cyprinidae; genus Carassius; species Carassius auratus. The sequence goes on along the minus strand of NC_039270.1, from coordinate 7,715,927 downwards.
AAGACAAAGTTTTTTTCTCAAAAAGGCAGTTGTGAACTAATTTACATATCATTTGAAGTTAGGAACCATTTGCTGTGGAAGGTAGCTTCTAACACCAAAGTACAATAAAACAGTGACAGGCACATGTGAATCTTTATCTGTGTGGCCTTTCATACTACAATCCACTGGACAGACAAACACATGACTGGCTTTTGGTAGGTTGTTTGCTGTATAAATAACAGGGAGTGCACGGTCAGAGTGATATCTAACTCAGTCATACCCCAGGTCCTCTCTTGTCCCATCATATCCCCATCATTAGGACTGGTTGCCCGGGCAGATAATAATGTGGTGTGTGATCCTTATTTGAATTGCACCCATGAGCTAACAGTGACGTCAACGTAATTAGTTACACTGCATTAAAAAGTCCATGGATAAAATAGCATCAAAATGATTTTAATTTAATCTAATTTCTCATTAATGCTATTTTGCCCAAACAGAGTAAGTTTTTTTTTTAGGATTGTTTTTCCCTTGCATTGCCTACAAATAAATACTTATAAATTTCTTGCCATTACCAAATACTCAATTCAATCTTTTTATCGATTTATTTTCTTTCACTTACCTCAGATTTTAGATTTCTTTTTATACCTGACCGTTCACTGACCTCATTGATCTGAGCTTATGTACCACAGTTTTTGAGTAAACATTGCCAAAATTATCCACAAATAATGGTGTTGACAAAAAGATTATAACCAAGATTTGGTAATTAATATAGCATAAGCAGAGATTTTTAAAAGGCTGGAAATTTTTGGCCAATAACATCAAATTAGATAAAGGGATTCAGCACATCACAAGGGCTAAAATAATTTAACCCAATTAAACCATTTCCCCCCCATAACTGCAATCCTACAGTTACATGATTACAGTCATCATTGTCATCAAATATATATGCAGTTGTTATTTAATTCTAATATATTATAAACATATATAGTTGTCACTTTAAATGATGATACGGATACGACATTCACAAGTAGGATGTTTTGCAGCCAATCAAAAACTTTTTTTCTTTTTTTTTTATCAAGCAGTTTCACGCTAAATATTAGTGTTTGTTATGCGTGTGTACTCACAAATCATTGGTGTAAATGTATGAGATGCAATTCTTGGGAATAAAAAGAAAACTCCCTTTTTGCTTCAAAACATATCAGCTTGGCGTTTTGATGACATTTAATTTCAATTTATTAATTTTCTAATTACCCCAGCACAATTGCAGCGTTTGTGCGTTTGATAAAACAAAACAATGATAAACAGATTAGCTAAGGTTGTACCAAAGCTATGGTCTTCTGTCATGTCTGCTCACTACTTAGCCTTTATATTTATTCAGTCATTTGATCTACTTAGGGGCATAAATGTCGCTTTAACAGTCATGTTTGCGAAATATGAACATGGAAATGATATACGATACCTCCATGAATAGCCTGTCTTTTTTGTGGTACTAGGTAACGCCTGACGTCAAGAGCCTCTATGACGGGCTCAACGTAAATGTATTAAATCCTACCTCTTCTCTGCTCGATGGTCAAATAAGCCAATGGGCTTAAAGGACGTCAGGAGTAGGACCCGCCTCTCGCTCAAGCCTGACCAATCATATTCCGTGGATTCGATATTCGTTTTGTTGTGACCTTTGGAAGCGCGTCCCCGCCCACCGCGTGTCCGTGGCGGAGGAAAACTATAAATAGAGGAGGATGACAGCAGCAGAGGACGAAATCGTAAAACACCCAGATAGAGGGGGTGGAGAGGAGCTTTTTGGGAAGGTGAAACAGCAAATACCTTACAGATAACGGAGCAAGCTAAGAAGAAGAAGGAAAAAAAAATAAAATAAAAATAAAACATTTCAAGTCTACCAACTGGAATACCTTTATGTTAATGTGAAGAAAGTATTTATATCTATTTTTTCTATTTGCACTAGTTAAGGCTACTGCAACTACTGAAAGTCGTCATTTTGTAAACTCAAGTAAGTATTTCATATTTTGTATGGCATTGTTATTTTCGTGATTAGTCCAGTTTGTAAAGTATTACTCGCTGTATTAGGGTTATTGCAGAGCGTTGTCTGTAATAGTTTACTGAAACCTTAAGAGAATTTAAATGAAGGCAGCTTGCTGCGTCAGTCGTGGGCTGTAGACTTTAGGAGCTCGGAGGGATTGCCAACTATGGCAAAACACATTCTTGCAACAGAAGCCATACAGTTACATAGCAGTGCAAGTGATCAAATACCATAGAATATGATATAGGTTATATTCAATTTGTCAGCACATCCAAGTCGAATTGCACAGGATAGCCACAGCATATACTGGTCTCTTGTCTTTAATGTATACCTCTATATGGTGCATTTCATGCACGCATTAGTATTATAGCATTAATGTATCTGTTTTTAAACTGTACATTGTGTCCTCGCGTGCGCTTTAATCTTCCCTGTGTACTGGGTGGGTTGCGACGATACGATCTCAGACGTCCTATACTCGCTTTAAATGTACAAACCAAACACTGTCTCCTTTTATATTTGATAATCAATGAGTAAATCGAACCATATCAGTTTGGTTTAACATTCAAGCGCGTTATTATTTCTATTCGCTTCATCGACGACCGTACGTCGATATGTGCGTGTGCTGACTGGTTTTCATTTCTCCTCGTGACACATTCAGGTTTAATTATTAAAGTCTCGCATTCTTGTGTCGGATTTCCACACGAAACTCTCTATTTTACAGACTTACGTGACGAGCTCGAGACAAAGTTTGGTTATGACGACAGCAGTATAATGGTTACAGTGCAGGGTCTAGTCAGGGCAAGTTAGTTATTACGTAACTCTATCAGCTCCGCGAGTCCCAGTGCATCCTTCCTATAATGGTAAACTGCAATTATAGAACTAGCTTAGTGGTAATATATACTCGACACAAGGTGTTGTCTTGAATTGAAAATAGAGAGGAAGTACGTATTCAACCAGTGCACTGAGGTTAAGGATTGCTTGTGTGCTTGTGTAAAATCGAATCCGCTCACAAGCCTGCCCTTACGAAAATTAACCATGGTTTTATTATAGTAAAATTGTAGTAATAACAAAGTTTTTTTTGTCATATTAACTAACATTGGTACCATAGTTAAACTATGTTTAGTGTTGCAAAACCACTGTTAATTTGTGGTTACTTTGGTTTAACGAGCTTAACCATGGTTTCATGGTTTGAACTTAATTTGTATGGTCAATTTTCGCAAGACTAAGAATGCGCAAGCTGTTTTATCAAAACATTCATGTTATTCTAATGAACTCTCTATTGAAGTGCCCCTATTATGGGTAATGAAAGGTTCATATTTGGGGTTTGGTAGGCCCCACCAATGGGTTGCGATGCATGCAAGGTCAAAAAAACACTTTTATGACTATTATCTGTGGTGATCTGTCCAATTGGCCTCATTTCATCATGCCTGATAAAGCAGTGTTTGTGAGAGCAGTGCTGCTAGCATTGTGTACAGCATTGCCATGGAAACCACTATTTTTATTGCTCCAAAAGTGGCATCTAGTGCCAAAGAATGAATTTGCATTTTCATTCAGACCAATGCAAAAAGGCCAACAAGTGGGCAGGAAATATGCTAATGTTTCATGTTGACTTGAACATGAAATGTCTTGGGATTCGTTTTAAAAACAACTTGTTTCAATTATTCAGATTTGACTCTTTCTTTTGAGCGACAATAAATTAATACACGGTGCACTTTCAGATTTATACTTTGCTGTATGTTTACATTCACTTAGAGCTGTGTTACACACTGCATGATAGGTAATTTTCAAAAATCCACAATAGGGGCACTTTGCGAAAACTGACAGATTTCCAGCTGAGAATAATGAGCTGGAGTTATTCACGCTATTTGTTTTTTGCTTCTCTCCAGGAACCGGATCAGCCGTTTGTGGACTGAGACGTTCCCTCTGCAACCAGCACTTTGTTTTGAACCGTTTCCCCCCCACCCAGTTTCTGTTTATTTGCCTGGCTCCAGCCGAGCCTTGCCCTCTGGTGGCTTACAACACAATACACAAATTCAAACAGCCAACGGTGGTGATACTCCAGGGCAGCACAGCAGCTATGCAGCTTGAAATCCAAGTGGCACTCAACTTCATCATTTCGTACTTGTACAATAAGCTGCCCAGGCGACGTGTCAACATTTTCGGAGAGGAGTTGGAGCGACAGCTGAAAAAGAAATACGAGGGACATTGGTACCCGGACAAGCCATACAAAGGGTCTGGATTCAGGTGTATACATGTCGGGGAGAAAGTGGACCCAGTTGTAGAGATAGCCGCCAAAGAAAGTGGGTTGGACATTGAGGATGTCCGCAACAACCTGCCTCAGGACCTCAGTGTCTGGATTGATCCTTTCGAGGTGTCTTATCAGATTGGGGAGAAGGGACCCGTCAAGGTGCTCTATGTGGACGACAGTAATGAGAATGGGCTGGAGTTGGACAAGGAGATCAAGAACAGCTTTAACCCAGAGGCCCAGGTCTTCATGCCCATTAGCGAACCCCTAGGCATGTCCCCCACCTCCAGTTCCCCGTCCCCACCGTTCGGCCAGTCGGCGGCGGTCAGCCCCACCTTCATGCGCCGTTCCACGCAACATTTAACCTTTACCACTGCCAGCTTCGCCGCCACCAAATTTGGTTCCACGAAAATGAAAAGCAATGGGCGGAACGCCAACAAGGTGACCCGAAACTCCCCCACCAACCTGGGCCTGAATGTAAACAACCTCCTGAAGCAGAAAGCCATGTCCACATCAATGCATTCTCTCTATGGCATCGGCTTGGGCAGTCAACCGCAGAAGCCCTCTGCCCTGTCTCCCAACGCCAAGGAGTTTGTATTCCCCAATCTCCAGGGGCAGGGCAGCGCAAGTGCAATGTTCCCCGGGGAAACGTCCCTCAATCTCAGCCCTCTCCCGTACAATAATGCCTTTGACGTGTTTGCAGCCTATGGGGGCCTTAATGAGAAGTCCCTCATGGACAGTCTGAGTTTCAGCTTGAGCAACATGCAGTATTCTAACCAGCAATTCCAGCCAGTGATGGCCAACTAGAAAACGAGAATACTACTAACGACCAGAGATATGTGATGGGACGGTGGAAAGCTCACGTTTGGAAAATCCCCAATAAATGGAAAAAAACAAAAAGAAAATCTCAAAGCAACACTTCAACTGTAAAGTCCCAGTGAATAAGTCAAACGACGAGCCCGAGGGTGAACCATGTTGTTCCCTTGAGTATTTTTGTTATTCTTTTTACGAGTAAGCTTGTTGTACAATCAAGCTTCGTTATCTAAACTCATATTGTTTTAAGTTGTTTTCTTTTGCCAACCAAGCACAAAATTATTTTTACTGACTGTTTTAAGATATCTTTATGAAGAAGAAAACTACAAATCAAGGCCTCTAATAGTATTCAAGGTATAGCTACACAGCCAATCTCCGAGGATTGGCCTGAATGCTGAATGAGGGATTTCCTGGTCTTTTTTCTAACTGTATAATTAATTTAGTAGAAAGTTTGTAAAATATCAGAGTATATATTGTTTCTACGACATATTGCATTTATATCTTTTTACTACTCCAGTGATCTGTGATGGCTGCAGCAGCTTTTGTTATAATTTTTTTTTATTGAAATTGTTAAAATGAAATCCATCTTTAAAAACATCAGCTATTCTAAAGACTATGTACAGAATATTCCATTGTGTTGGGATTTAAAAATATTTGCTCTTTGGGGGGAAAAAAGAGAAAAAAAAAATAAGAGTTGTATTTTCTGTTAAGAGTTCAAAGATTTTTGCTATACTATGGACAAAATGTAATCGTATATTAATTTTGTACCAACATTGTGCAATACTTGACAAAAACAAATAGTATAACAAAGTATTTGGAGTCAGTGTCTTACATGTAAGGAGGGACTGATAGTTTATTAAGTTTGTATTAAAATGCTTGAAATTATACTCTTGGTCTTAAGCTTTTTATTCATATCTTCATTTTCTATCTCTACTCTTTCCCTGCTCTCATTACAAACTGTAAATTACTCGTACATGCTACAGGATTACTGTTTTACTGTTCTCGTTTTCAGTCTGCTTAAGAAAATGTTGTCTTCTCCAGATGCAAGAGTGCATTTCCATAAATGGGGTTCATTAATGTAAGTATCCATGACTTGCAGTGTAGCGTTCAGATCAGCATTTATTCTTATAGTCATGAACGGCATTTATCCATTTGCAAGATGCTTTTATCCAAATAATTTAAGATGCATTTTATCAGTATATGTATTCCCTGGAAATTGAACTGCGACCTTGTTGCGAGCGCCATGCCCTTTCAGAAAAATAGAGGAGCTTTGTTTACTTACTAGAGGTTGATATTTAAATAAATCCAGGTTGTTTTTATACTAGTTGCCCCCTAAACCACAAGCATTCACTAAACCTTCACAAAGAGAAAGACTAAACAGACTAACCGGGATTGTTATGCAAAAACAAGTTCATATATTTGTATCTTTTGAAGATGAACATTTGAATCTGTTTTGGATTCTTCCATGATGCAACAGCAGAACTATGTGAAGGCTGAGCTATGTTTTGCAGTATTGTTATTGCAGTTCCTCGATTCGATTAAAGTCAGCTAGCTGGTCTAAGCATTTAACAGCTCTCCTGATTCCAGTAAGCAAAACGAATCTATATTTAGAGCTCTAATTAAGTTGATTGAGCTAAGTGAATTGAGGAGGGAAGTCGCAGATGAGTTAACCCACAACCTCACTTTCTTTGGTAGATTTTGTCACCCTCCCTTTCCTGCGTAATGTCGGTTTCTAATAGAGCAAGCTTTTTGAGACTTACAACTAAATGAACTATACACTTTGAGGCTCTCTGTGAAAGCAATGGGACAAAACACAGCAGCACTTTTATTAATTTGTTCACAAATGCTGTTTTCACAAGAAAATAATGAAAGGTTATTTGTTGGTATCTGTGGTTAAATAAAGAAGCTTTAACATCCATGGAACCTTTCTATTCCACAAAACGTTCTTTATAGTGAGGAAAGGTTCTTAAGATTATTAAAGGGATAGTTTAGCCAAAAATTAAAGTTTGGTGGATATTCACTCACTCTCAGGCCAACCAGGATGTAGTGGAGTTTGGATTAGCATCACTTGCTCATTAATGGATCCTGTGCAGTGAATGGGTGCCGTCAGAATGAGAGTCCAAACAGCTGATAAAAACATCACAATAATCCACAAGTAATCCACACAATGTGAAAAGCTGTATGTTTCTAATAAACAAATCCATCTTAAAGAGGTTTAAGAGTCCTCTATCTACAATATTGCTTTCTCCATGGATAATGTTGTCTTGTCTGATTCAGGAGAGAAATATGCCCAGGTCAAGCACTGTTTACAAGGAGAACACATTTTAAACAAATATGCTGGTGGATTTTGATGTGAGAGGGCAACAGGGTGTGGACATTGTCACAGGATAAAACATCATTATGAATAACGGACAGGTATTTTAGCCAGAAGTGATGGTTTAAAGTTAAAACATCTTAATAGAGAATTAGTTTCTTACAAACATGCAGCTCTTCGCTTCACAAGATGATAAATTGATGAGCAAGTGATGAAATGCTACATTTCTCCAAATTTGTTCTGATGAAGAAACAAACTCATCTTTATTTTGGATTGTCCGTAGGTAAGTCCTTTAAGTCCTTTGAATCCTTTAAATGTTCTTCAACCTAAGTTCTGTTCACTGAAAGGTTCTTCTAAGGACCCTAAAAATGGATATTCTATTGCATTCCTGCAAAAAAACATAACAAAGTCTTCTTCCAAATATGGTTTAATTAGCTTACAAAACATTTTAGACCTCATTTGCAAATTTGCACTCTTGCTCTCAACTGTCAAAGCTACCACCTTCTACCAGAACATCAACCTCTTCATATAGCCTCAAAACTCAGAATACAATAGGCGGCTTGCCTGGCTTATTTGTCTAAGTGGAGGTCAGGAAAATAAAGCCCTAGGAGGGTGACTTCATGCATGGCCTTGTGTAGGTGTTAAGCTTGGCAGCTCCCTTTCAGTGCAGCAGCTCTGAACTTTGCCAACTCAGTGAGTCAGAGAGATGAGTTGCACCACGTTGAGACAGGTGCAGACTTCAGGGTGGCAGCAGAAGATACGATTACACTCGCTGTTTATCACTGAACGCTAGGGGAAGAGGATAGCGACAGACTGGGAATACCTCAGCCTCTGTCCTTGAGGAGGTGGAGGCCTGACAGGTAATGGGTGACGAAACAGTGGGCGATGATGGGAAATGTGAGTGCTTAGTCACTGAAGGGAATCACATAGATATTAATACATATAGAAAATGTTTAAATATAAGTTTAAAACTTTTTTCTTGTAATGCTTACCAAGGCTTCATTTATTTATTTAAAAATACAGAAAAATATTAAACTATTATGAAGTATTATTACAATTGAAAATAACTTATTTCTATTTGAATGTATTTTAAAATATAATTTATTCCTGTGATGCAAATCTGACTTTTCATTATCACTGCCTCAGTCTTCATTGTCCTTTAGAAATTATTCTAATACACTGATTTAATGCTTAAGATTCATTCTTCTTATTATTATACATGTTGAAAACAATTGTGCTGTGTCATGCTTGTAAAAACTGATACTTTGTTTCAGAACTATTTTATGAAAGATCAGCATTTACTTGAACTCTTATAAATATCTTTAGTCACTTTAGGGACTATGCTGAATATAGTTTTAACAGGTAATGTATATATTAGAGTATATACTAAAATTATTAATAATACTATTCTGTTTACTATCTAAACTAATGATATGTGTTATTGTCATAACTAGAATAACAGCATAAGTCTGTTACACGTTCATCTTTTTTTGGTCAAGAAATGTTCACTTACAGTAAGAAACTGTGTGATCAACATGTAAAGCGAGCAAACCACAGTTTGTTTAGTTTTCTTCATGTCAAAGCCTATTCTATACAAATTTGAATCTAAAGCCATTTTTAGATTTTCAGGGTCACTGAAGGTCATTTGGGAATCACTCTCAAACTCTTAATTTCCCATTTTGTGATGTTAGTGTGTGAATCCTTCCACAAGCTTTCTCCTTTAATAATTTACTTTGAGCTACCTTTGCTGAATCAAACTGGCCTAGTTTAAACACCTCTGTACGTTTCAGTAATTCAGAGGCTCAGAGAGCAGAAGTAGTCCTTGCTTTTTGTGACAGCACTGTGACAGTGGCTGGTGTTGTGTGAACTGAAGACTTCCACTTATGTGGTGCAGATGGGAGACGTTCCCAGTGCCACAGGAATGAAACTCAGCACTGCTGCAGCAAGCTTGCTGACTTTCTCTTTTCATTTTTCTTCCAAAGAAGGAAGGGCTTTGACTTCAGGCTTCTCACAGGTTCACTTGCAAAGATGTTTGCGTCTGTGTTTAATTAATGAACCTCATTAGAGTGACCAGATGTCCATTTTGTGTGTTTTTTTTTTTGTCCCTGCATATTCCTTCTATTTTAGATGTTTAAAAAAATTTCACAAAAATGTCTCATCACCCTACACTTCATCAACCAGGTTTCTTTTAAAGCCATTTGTATTACTACAAAATTAACACAAATCACATTCAGATAAAAAAAAAAAACATTTTATATATATATATATATATATATATATATATATATATATATATATATATATATATATATATATATATATATTACAATTAAGAATAATGGAATACAATAGGTTGAATTATTTATTTTATTATAATTTTAATAATATATAATGATATAATTAATAGTAAAAAAGGTTTTCCCAATCAAATTAATCTGTGGCACTTTGGTAATGCATTAAACCTAGTGATGAACAAACAATATGTATTGTATCTTTAAACCTTTGATGCATGAATTATTGTTTTCAAATCTGATATAGCTTGTTTTTCTCTCAAAAACAAAGATATGATCATTACCAAACCCTTCCGTTTCAAAATAATGTATTTGGCAAAATTTACACATCTATTCTGCAAAAGGTTGATAGTAGATATTTCAGAGGTATATTATAGCTGTACCACCACTTTCATCAGCCAGTTTTGAATTTTTGTTCAAAGACCAAAGACTTAAAAAGAGGACAGTCATAGAGAATTATGACTGAAAGTCAAAGATCAACCTGCCACAGTTGCTTGGATGTAACATCACACTCTTAATGGTTAAAAATAGCTTTCGCTGCTGTGATGGGTGTTACTGTATGCATCATAGAGTTAATATTATGTAAGTCAATATATAGACTAATTATAATATTCTATGTTGATCTACAAAACAAAACATATTTTATTCATGCACAACTGATAGGAGATCTTGATAAAATAGTTTTTGACTGCTAAATATAGCACGCTAATACAATAAATATTAACCCAAATGACTTCAACTCATGACATCTGCCAGCTTAAACATTAAACTAGAAGATAAAGCTATAAAAGAACTATATAATCAGTAATCATATCTCAAATTAATTACTGTTTGTTTCATTTAATCTTTAACCAGTACCTTGAATTGCATGGATATTTGCACTGACTCTGTCATTTTGGTAATGTGTAACCTGTATTGTTTTACAATGCATGAGTAAACGTCATAACACTTGTAATATTTTATTTAGCTGTGCCCATGGGAGCCCGTGGAGCTGGAGCTCGCTGAATGAATGTAGGAGGTTGTGCTCGGCCTGTGGTGGGAGGTGTTGCATAACTGCGTGGATGCTGCTGTCTTCAACAACACGTTAGTGGGGAATGGATGGCATGCTTCCCAAATGCCATGACAGGTTCCCCCGAACTCGCTGTGTGCTTGTTTGTTCTTCAGAAATATCTGTTGTTGCAATTACGTCAATTCCCTCAGGTGTCGATGGAGATGAGCAGTTAAAACAGACGTTGCTTTCTGTTGTTTTTCTCTGCTTCAAGGACTCAGTATGATTCTGTTTCATGTGAGGCATGTATACAAACAGAAAGTCTGAGTTTGTGGTTCAAAGCAACTCGGGCCTTGAAGAATCAGAAGTGGGTGGATGATATGACCTGTGCTCAGCGGCAATCTGCCGCTCCAAGAGCTTCATCTCTTCTTGGTTTGAGCTGGTCTAGGGGGAGTTATGCATCATTATTTAGGGCTGATCTAAGCTTTTTGTTATGGGACATGGTCTAGGTTGAGTTATAGTCAGTGCTCGTCCTGATTTGGTCATATTTTTGGGCCGATCTGGGGTCATAACTAGGCTGATTTAGGTTTAATAATGCATATTTTTTCAGGCTGATCTGAGGTCATTATTATGGGTTGTGGTCTATGCAAATACTGGGTTAGAAATAATCATCGTTTAGGCTTTATTTGGTAACTTTTGACTTATTTCTTCGGCCTGGGAACAGTTAAGGGTCATTATTAGTGATTATATAAGTTTAGTTTGCACCATTTTTTCAGGGCTGATCTGAGGTCATTATTATAGGCTGAGTTCTAGGTTGATTTTGGGTCATTAAATAATAAATATCTTGCTCTAATTGGTCACTTTTGACTTTTTGTTTTGGGCTGATCTGGAAAAGTTAAGGATCATTATTAGTCATTATCTAAATTTATTATTTATTATTATCTTAGTTTGCACCATTTGTAGGGCTGATCTGAGGTCATAATTATAGGCTGAGGTCTAGGTTACATTAGGTCAGTTATAATAAACATTTGGCCTATTTGGTCACTTTTGGCTTGTTTTTTTTTTGTGTGGCTGATCTTGGATCAGTTATGGGTCATTAGTAAGGTGGATCTAGGCTTAGATATGCCTAATAATTGCTGTTGATCTGAATTCATTATTTTCGGTCTTTGTTTGATACTCGCTCAGTTATATTCAACTTTTGGCTTATTTTTTATTTTGGTCATTTTTTAAGATGACCTGAGATCATATTTGATCATTTTTGAGGCTGATCTAGGGCTATACATCATATTAAGGCTGACCTGAAATCATTATTATTGGTCATGGTTTTAAAATCTACCTATGGGTTTATCTGAGGACACTTTCACCTGATTATGGATTATGGACTTTTTAGTAACCTCACATTTCAAAAGTGCTATTGTTATCATTATTTATTTATTTTACAATAAAAAAAAAAATGCATCTCTGTTTTGTGCCACAAATTAAGCAGAAATTTGTAAGCCAACAAGAAACATATTTTTGAAATTAACTTTCTTGCTTATATGTCTTAAGGCATGCTTTGTTCTCACAAATAGTCCACTGACTCGAAAAATTCAAAGCTCACTAGAGTTATGATTTTCCTCTCTCAGTCATGCGGTTTTACTCTCTCTGTTAAGTTCTGTTAATAAGGACTTTTAGAAAAAAAGTGTTCAAGAGAGTGAGAAAAGAGAGGATATGAGGTTGGGTGTCACCTTGCCTAATTACCATGTGTGACAGAAAGTGTATGACAGGATGTGTAAGTGTCAATGTATGTTCTGTGTCTCTATGTGTGTGGCCTTGAAAAATGTGCACATTTGTCTAGTTGTAAATGACTATGAATGAAACGGCATGAAACTAAGTGTGAGATGCATGTCAAATGCACATAGAATTGTTTGACTGTGTTTATCTATGGCTAAATTTGTAGTGGCTGGTGAGGATACTATGAGCCTATGAGACCAGATACTATGATCAGGTTGGAGGCATTTTTTATAAGGCAATTTTTATTCGAAGCTGGTGTGACAGCTTGGCTTCTGCCGACGTCAGCACTCAGGACTGTCGGTTTTAGCAGGGGAGGGTGTAAACACAGCCTGCTCTCAGCGAGATGAACAGAGGAACAGCCTAAACCACAACACTGAACCTACATTCACAACGAGAGCACTCTGTAGGCCTCCGGGGAGCTGCTGTAGGTTTAATTATACAGGCTGGTAGAACCTGTTCACTGCACAGGTGGGAGAAGCGTTATTTTGAGCCGTTAGGTTATGCAATGTAAAAATTGAGAATAATTAGTGGGAAAAGCTCAGGCTCATGTTGAAGCAGGGGTTTGTGGGCCAAAGATAATAATAAACCAAGACAAAAAAGTTTTTCCAACATGCATTTTTTTAAATAAAAACTGTGCTCCAAAAATAGGTAAAACCACATTATGATGATAGATGGTTGTTTATATGGGAGTGAGCGGGTCCTAAGTTGTCATTTAAAGCCAGTAGTTGGTCCAATAGCTGATGATTGGTTGTCTGGACTAGTGGTGGACATGGTTTTGACCTGGCAGACTGTCCTGGTGAAGCTGGATCAAGTTGGTAGACCTCACTGTAGACCAGTAATATATCACCAAGAGAAGAACGGCATTGCTCAGAGGTTGCTCTTTCATAGCTCAAATAACTTTCAAGAATCTCAGTATCAATGATACATCTAAATCAATGTATCTAGCATGGATCAGATCATTTCTTCTGGAAATAATTGAATCATAAGAGTTGGAGCTCATTTTAAAATGTATTAAAAAATATATGTTTTTAGTAATGTTTTAATTTGCAAAAAAAGAGAGTTTTATTATAATAATCATAATAATAATACTGTGGTATGGGGAAACATCTTCCTTCCTTTGCTTGTCTTCTTAAACAGGACAAAGACAGAGCTTAGAGGCAGCTGATACTCCAAACATAATTCATTCAGAGTGTTCAAACACTAATTTACATGTTCATGTGATTCATGAGTTTGCATGATTTATATGAGCCATGTGGAGAACAATCGAGAGAAAAGGGGAAGTTTACACACCTCTGTTGATGTGACTGGCTGGATTATATGAACAAGCTCCTCTTGATTATGTGTTGGGAACTCCATTTTGGACGGGTAGAGTTAGTTGATTCATTCCCGGCGCTCGATACTCTACCATTGAGTGCTGTTTTGCCCAGAGCCACAAACGACCCTTTCCTTAATAAGGCCAGACATAACCTCCATTGCCCACGTCCAACTCAGGCCTTGACCCAACTAGACAGTCCATTCCCTAAGATAGAAACACACAAATCATACCCCTGTCAGCCGTCAAATACAGCCTGTGAGTATAAATAGCTATGGATTGGATTCTCATCTCTTATCTCTGCTAAAGCCAAAGACACATCAGTGAACCGCAAATCACAGCCGTGTCCTCCTACAAACCCTGCTCTCCCGGCCATCTGTGTGTGTGTGTGTGTGTGTACAGCCTCATATATTCTCACAGTCTATTCCTGTGTTGGACATTTGGTTTTATTCAGTGGCTTTGAGAGATTTGAAGAGAAGTAATGCATTTGTCTGAAGCAATGCATGCGAGCTTTGCTCTTCAGATGAGACTGGAATTGATGAAACAGTTAATTCGATCAATGTTATTGTTGCTTCGGGGATCGTTTCCATCTGTTACATACAGGGATGAATTGAACAGAGTGATCTGGAATGGAGTTCCCACTGCTTAACTTTGCAGTGAACTATCCCTTTAATCATCTTATTGACCAATCCGAAAAAGTATTTTGAGCAGAACAGTTGATTTTTAACCCTGGTTTACAGCCTGTAGTTTTCTTATAGTTTAAAGAACAGAGATAAAGCAATCCTGCCAGTGATGATAGGCTTCATGAACTCCCAGCATTGTGTCCTTGAGTAACCTTAACCTCAGGCTGCTGTAATTAGTGCACCACAAGTCCGCTGAATGACAATGCTAAATGCATGTGCACACTGGGCACCGAAAACAGTTTAGAGGGCGTTTTAGCATCAGCCACACAGAGCAGGTCACAGGTCAGCAGTGTCAAAGGTCAGCCAGGGCTGCATGTTTTAGTCAAAGACAACACGTCAACCATCGCTTCAGTCATTCCTTCGGCTTCTAATAAGGGTCTTGGTTCATATCTCCTCATATTACCGCTAGTCTGCTAAAGCATAAATAGACGGCGTCTAATGTAGCTCCCTGTCACCGTCATGTGTTTGTTGCGTAGTTGAAAGTAGCTATGCGGACATTTGTTTATTTTCTCTCCTCTCTCTCATACACAACAGAACAGAGAAGGACTTTAGTATAATGTGATGGTGCCCTTGCTGATACAGGCCTCCCTTTATGTTGTGTGTAATCTGAGCTTTCAGTGCCAGGATTGAGCCTCTCTCTCCCCCTGAATGGAGCGCTGTGGGCCAGGCCGCTGTTTCCTGTGCTTTCACTCTGCTTAGCTCGGCACTACGATTATGGTAAAGCCAGGGGTGGGACGAACACATTTGTGCTGAGGAGACAGGCTCTCTCTCTCTTTCTCTCTCTCACACACACACACACACAGAGAAAGAGAGAGACACACAGTGAAGGTGAATGATGGCAGCAAACACACAAACAGTTTGAGAAGTCTCAAGGGCTTTGAATGTCGTGAGTAAGTCACGTTTAGCGTGCTATAAAAGCGTCAGAGGACGATCTCAGTTCTCTTGTGCTCAGCTGAATTTGTCCTAATGCTAAAATTTATGCTGTGTCCCAATTCAAAGGGTCCCTATGCAGTGCTCCCTACACACTGAGCAGGGATTATCTACCGAAGACAACAAGATGTTAGTTAGAGTTATATCAGGTTGTAGTTGACTAAAACTAAACATTATTTTAAAATAAAATAAACATTAACTGAAAATAAATTATAAACATTATGTTAACTTAAGTTACTTGGCAAAAGCAACAGTTCTCAATCTCATGCGGTTTAAGTTGAACTAAAATAATAAACTACTAAAAGTACAAAAATAACTCAGACTAAATAAACTAAGAAATTAGACTAAGAAATATCTAGCAATTAGCAGCGATGAATAAAACTATAAACACAAAAATGTAAAAATTAAACATTTAAAAATATTTTCAAATGACAAAACACAACAAAATTACTAAATCTTGAAATCAAATAAAGTTAAGTGATCAAAAAAAATTATATATAAAGCAATACACACTATACACACATATAAAAGAATATTTATAGTTTATAAAAAATATACATTTATTTTTTACCTATATGGCATTATATATATATATATATATATATATATATATATATATATATATATATATATATATATATATATATATACATATATATATATATATACCATACCATACCAACTTTATTTGTTAAGAACTTTACAACAACCAAAGTTGACCAAAGTGCTGTACAGAAAAAATAAACATACTGTATGTACCATTAATAACCACACAATAAAAGCATTCAAAAAAACAAATTAAATCAAGTAAATAAAGTCGACATCTTACTAGGTGTCAAAAGCCAAAGAGAAAATATGGGTTTTAAGAAGGGTTTTAAAAACATAAAAAGAAGATCAGGGGCAGACACAGCAAAGGCACGGTCCCCTCTGAGCTTACGCTTAGTTTTAGACACAGTCAGGAACAGCTGATCATCTGATTTGAGAGAGCGGACGGGTTTAGAAGAGTGTAGAAGCTCAGAGAGGCATGGCGGGGCAAGACCATTTAGGGATTTAAAAGCAAATAACAACATTTTAAAATGGATCCTAAATTGAAAAGGCAGCCAGTGTAATGAAGCTAAAATAGGGGAAATGTGCTCATGTTTATGTGTACCACTTTAACTCCTAGGTTTGTGATATTAGGTTTAATATAGGGTGCCAAGGAGCCCAGATCTACAGGCAGGGTACTAGTGGTGCCTCCAAAAACCATCACTTCTGTTTTTTTATCATTCAAATTTAAAAAGTTCAGAGCCATCCAGGCCTTTATGTCGTCGAGACAATCGAGTAGTTGTCCAACAGAGTTATAACTTTTCTTTTTAAAGAGGTACATAAATCTGACTGTCATCTGCATAACAGTGGAATGAAATGCCATACTTCGTAAGAATGGAACCAAGTGGAAACAAATACAGAGAGAAAAGTAGAGGGCCAAGGACTGAGCCCTGTGGGACCCCACACAAGAGAGGAGCAAGTATATATATATATATATATATATATATATATATATATATATATATATATATGTATATGTAACTATATATTGTAAACACATGTACATATGTGTGTCTTTGTATTTATATATTATAGGAGTACACACACACACACACACACGCACGTACTTCACACATTTTTTTATTAGGCATTAATGAAACAAGATTTTACACCCACCTGATTTTTCCAAGCAAAAAATGTCCCAAATAAAATGTGAAATGAGGACATAGTCTATAGTTTAACTGGCCTCTTTTCTGGTTAATAAACAGGTTTTAATTTGTGGCAAGTAACTGTCCTCACTGTGTAACAGAAAACAGAACCAGAGAGAATAATGATCTGTAAGGAATACCCGTCTATTTTTCACACTCTCTGGTTTTATTTTTATTTTTCACACTCTCTGGTTTTATGTCTTTTTTTTCTCACTGTCTGGTTTTATTTTTAATGTTTCTCACTTCCTGGTTTTATATTTATCGTTTCACACTCTCTGGTTTTAGTTTTATGGTTTCATTTGGAAAGTGAGAGTGATCGAAGCCTGTTTGTGCCGATCATATTATTACCTACATCCAGTTTGCATTAATTATGATCAATATTATAAATGGGATTTCTATGATCCTGTTATTGGCTATTAATCGTATTCAAAATCTGAATACAATTAGCTATAATACAAAATGTAAATGAATCGTGCTTCTCCTTAAGTTTTACAACATGAGGTTGCTTTATACATATTGTAGGTCTTACTTCATTACCTTCCTGCTAGTAAAACTCTTCCTCTTAATTCTTTTTTTTTCTAGGTTGACAATAAACTGACTGAAAAGAGCTTTACATCTAATGACCAGAACATTATAGAGACTTGCAAATGGTCTTTTCTGACCTCTTTCAACATGCAAAAAGTTTTGTGAATGCAAATTAAGTTTTTCAAGTTCATTTAATTCATTTACACATGACGATAAAGACATTTCAGGACCCATGAGGCACACAATGCTAAGTGGGTCATAACGGTTTGTTCTGTACACTCTTACACAAAACCCACTAAAATGAGGTCTGTTCTGGAAATGTGTTGACAAAGGCACCCCTTCCTCTGTGGCAGCCCGCTTACATACAGGCCATTGGCATTGTTGTGATGTGTGTGTGTGTGTGTGTGCGTGTGTGTGTGTGTGTGTGAAGAGTGAGGTCAGAAACAGAGGTCCTGCAGGCAAACTGCCCAACACTCAAAGCAAACAAGCAGGCATTGTCAAGGCAATGTGTGGTTATCTCTGCATCGCACTTGTGGATCTGAAAGGCACAGTGACAGAGAGAGACCTTTTGATAAGCATTCATCACACTGATGTGTGTTATTTTCAAAAGCAACATGATCATGGCCTTGTGATGTTCAAAAGTCAAAATTTATCATCAGTAGGGTCATCTGAATTCACCCGCTTTAGTTTCCTAACACACGTTCTTGTTTTAAAAATCAAAACAAAAAAAATCTTTATTATCTTATGTTATAACCCATTTTTGGATCTAATAAATCTCCAAAAAGAGGTTATTTAAAATTGTTGTTGTTTTTAGATTATGCAATTTTGTTTTAATATATATATATATATATATATATATATATATATATATATATATAAAGAGAGAGAGAGAGAGAGAGAGAGAGAGAGAAAGAGATAGACAGATAGATATCTACTTTTATTAAAAAATATATATGTATGTAAATTTTAATTCTCACATTAAAATGTGTGCATATATAGTAACTTTATTTAAAATTGTTGTTGTTTTTAGATTATGCAAACTTTTTTAATATATATATATATATATATATATATATATATATATATATATATATATATATATATATATATATATATATATATATATATATATATATATATATATATATATATATACTATAATGTAGTATAAGGTAATTTAAAAAAGATTATCTATACAATTAAAATATATAAATCTCAATTAATAATTTAACAGCATTAGTATATATATATATATATATATATATATATATATATATATATATTAGTGCTTTCAAATGATTAATCGCGATATGTACAATATATGTGTGTATAATTATTATGTATATATACATGCATGTGTGTGTTTTTATATATACATAATAAATATACACAGTATACACATATATATATTATGTGAACAAAAACTTTTATTTTGGATGCGATTAATTGTGATTAATCATTTGACAGCACTAATATATATGTATGTATAGTAATTCGAAGAAAAAAAAAAAATTCTCGTTTCACTCTGAAATATGTCATAAAACACCAACCTTTTGTCTTACTTTTATTCTTTTTACTGTTAAAAATCAGATGACATAATAGAAATTTAAGGAGCAGGTCATATGGGTTTTTGAAAAATATTTTTTTTTGCTGTTTATAATGTAGCTACCTCTAAATGAAAACAATCTGCAAAGTTGTTAATCAAAGTCTCTGAAAAAAGGATAGTCGGTTCTGGATTGCCTTAACAAGTCGTTGTATTTTCTAATCTTTTGCCTGTTACCAGTATACGCCACTGGATATCACATTTGCATAATCGCCTGCCCGCGAAATACAAACAGAGTCTGACCTGCCCACAAACACTTCCGCTAGTTAGTGTCAAATATTTGGCTCATTTTAGATTTCAAGAGAGCTACACATTCCAAAAAAGTTTGGACGGGTAGCAATAAGAGGCTGGAAAAGTTAAATGTACATATAAAGGAACAGCTGGAGGACCAATTTGGACCAAACTTATTAGGCCCTTAGATGGCACTGCATCACATACAGGAATGATACTGTAATGGAAATCACAACATGGGCTCAGGAATACTTCCAGAAAACACATTCAGTGAACACAATCCACCGTGCCATTCGCCATTGCTGGCTAAAACTCTATACGTCAAAAAATAAGCCATATCTAAACATGATCCAGAAGTGCAGGAGTTTTCTCTGGGCCAAGGCTCATTTAAAATGGACTGTGGCAAAGTGGAAAACATCATCTGTTCCATCATCTGTCACTAGTTTAGTAAAAGCCTACTTCGAAGACCTGCAACTGTGCTTTACAACAGCCGACTTTACAACATCATGGCAGCGCGTAGAAGTAGGCATCATGGCAGGCTGTACAATCTCACCCCTGGCCTTCACAATGGCCATGGAGGTCATCATCAGGGCTTCAAGATGGGTGGTGGGGGGGATCCGCCTTCCACCTATCTGAGCATACATGGATGACATGACCACTCTGACCACTACTGCAGCATGTACCAGGCGGCTACTTGGTAAACTGCAGGAGAACATCAAGTGGGCCCGGATGAAAATCAAACCGAACAAGTCACGAAGCATCTCAATAGTTAAGGGACAGCTTAAAAATGTGAAGTTCTGTATTGGTGATGACCCAATACCAACAGTTTCTGAGCAACCTGTCAAAAGCTTGGGTAGATGGTACAACGCAAGCCTCGGGGACAAAGACCAAGTGCAGCAAGTAAGGCAGGACAGTACCAACAGTCTGGAAGACATCAACAGTACCCTACTGCCAGGGAAGCTCAAGCTCTGGTGCCTGCAATTTGGACTTCTCCCTCGGGTAATGTGGCCACTCACTGTTTATGAGCTCCCAATAACAACGGTGGAGAAGATGGAGCGAACCATGACTTCATACATCAAGAAATGGCTCGGCGTCCCACGCTGTCTGACTAACATCAGCCTCTATGGCAAAGGGGTCCTTGAACTGCCTATCACAAGCCTCACCGAAGAGTACAAGTGTTCTAAAGTGAGACTCCAGATGATTTTGAAGGACTCCAGAGACCAGACCATCAGCAATGCCGTTCCAGTCCTGGTAACCGGACGGAAATGGACACCATCTGACGTGGTGCAGCAAGCTACCTCAGCCCTGAAGCACAGTGACATTGTAGGGCATGTCCAGTTGGGAAGAGGAGGCTTTGGCCTTACGGCAAGTAAGCCAACTTGGCGTAAGGCCTCAACATCAGAAAGGAGGAAAATGGTGGTCGAGGAGGTGCGTCGTCAGGAGGAGACGGAAAGAAGCGCAAAGGCTGTCTCTCTTGTCAGACAGGGACAATGGATGAGGTGGGAAGTTCTGGAGAGGAGAAAGCTTAGCTGGAGGGAGCTCTGGGAAATGGAGGCAAGCAACATCAGCTTCATCATCAGAGCCACCTATGATGTGCTCCCATCTCCAAAAAACCTCAACCAGTGGTATGGCGAGGACCCTACTTGTGCCCTCTGCCCAACTCCAGCGACTCTTAAGCACATCTTGGCCGGTTGTAAGACCTGCCTCACACAAGGTCGTTACACCTGGAGACACAACCAGGTCCGCAAGAGTCTGGCAGCAGCTCTTGAGAGCCAGAGGAATACCACTAACTCCCTGCCCCTGAGAGCAATCGATTCCATCACGGCCCCAACCTTCATCCGAGAGGGACAGAAAAAGCCCAAACATCCCCCTACCAAAACAGAAGCTGGACAGCTAGCCATGGCCCGGGACTGGAAGATGCTAGTTGATATTGGCCAGCAACTAATCTTTCCACCTGAGATTGCAGTCACCACCCTCAGACCAGACTTGGTTCTCTGGTCCCCTTCATTGAAGACTGTTTACATCATAGAGCTTACAGTCCCATGGGAGAATTCAACCGATGAGGCCTATGAGCGCAAGAAACTGTGCTATATAGAACTGGCAGCAGATGCTCAACAACGAGGATGGAAAGCGAAAGTCTATCCGGTTGAAGTGGGATGCAGAGGTTTTGTGGCTTCTTCTACCATCAGACTGCTGAAAGACCTTGGCATCCATGGATCTAGGCTTGACTCAGGGAAGAGGATGCCTCCTGCCTTGCATAGTCCCGTGGGCTGCGCCATTTAAACAACTAGGCAATTTTCATGATTGGGCATGGGACACAAGCTCAGGTTTGATCACCCTGTTGCTGGCCACCTTTGATGAGGGTGTTTAGTATTGAAAGGCCGAAACACCCCATGATTCAAAGGCATACTACTGATGATGTGTCCCAAATTTACATCTTTCCCATATCTGAGGTACAGCTCCCACGCCACTCTTAACATCAAGGCAAACCTCATGTGCATACCATCCATTGGCACAATGGACAGTTTAACATCACGTCCCGGGTTTTTTTTTTATTCTATACGTCAAAAAATAAGCCATATCTAAACATGATCCAGAAGTGCAGGAGTTTTCTCTGGGCCAAGGCTCATTTAAAATGGACTGTGGCAAAGTGGAAAACTGTTCTGTGGTCAGACGAATCAAAATTTTGAAGTTCTTTTTGGAAAACTGGGATGCCATGTCATCCGAACTAAAGAGGACAAGGACAACCCAAGTTGTTATCAGTGCTCAGTTCAGAAGCCTGCATCTCTGATGGTATGGGGTTGCATTAGTGCATGTGGCATGGGCAGCTTACACATCTGGAAAGGCACCATCAATGCTGAAAGGTATATCCAAGATCTAGAACAACGTATGCTCCCATACAGACATCCCTTATGAAACAAAAATATATTGCAGTATATTGGAAAATATCATGTAATATATTAGGCATATATTCTTATATACATTTATTTTTTCCAATATATTGCAATATATTGAAAGCGGCAATCATTTGTATATTTTGCAATATATTATATAATATATGTATCATCAATATATTATTAAATGTATTCAAATATATAAAATATTAGAAATACCAATTCAGTGCATAAACGTCATAGTGTTGTCAAAAGTACTGCGTTTGGTACTAGACAGTACTGACATTTTGAATAATTTTCCATTTCCTGCAAACATTTGAGAGCCGTTCAGCAGATTGTTAAACTCTCAAACGCTGATTGGTCATTGTGTTCACGCGCTCAACAGATATGGCTGTGATTGGCTACAATGATCATCACGCCACAGCCTTCACCGAGAACATAATGGCTATAATCAGCGGTGTTTAAGAATCAGCGCTCAAATGCTAGCGGGAAATGGATGACTAGTACCGAAGTTCGTACTTTTGACCATGGGTCTGTCTATTTCTCACACAAAGCTATCGTCATTTCTTCAGAATAGAGCAGTCAAGTTGTACGGACTAGTTTTATAGTGCTTTGGCGTTTGTTTTTGAAACAAAAGAGAAAAGAGCAACCTGAAAATATCTTCTTTAATGTTCCACAGAGGAAGAAATTCATGCAAATCTGAAACAACGAGTGCATAAATCATAAACTTTTTCTGTAGTAAAAGTGTAATAAGTAGTCAATAGTAGCCTGCTTGATTAAAGTAAAAAAAAAGAAGAAGACATTTAAGTAAGCCTATGTTAATGAAAGGCTGATGATACACGGGGCATGTTGCCCATTCTCAGTGGGAAAGTGCCCAAGCAGCATTGCACAAAAATATTTGCCCCGTGTATCATCAGCCTAATAAGGGACAGTGACCCTGCCTTGCAGTAAAGTGATGTCGAATGTCTTGCTCAAGGGTGCAATTAAAGGCCAGCAGCTTTGCAATTGCCAGTTGCCATATTACAGCAATGAACAAATGTGAAATATTCTGGAGCAATGAACGGCGAAGAAAAACGACATGTGCCATGTTTTGCGTGGGTGCATGTCACTGTTTCCTGGTATTAATAACAGGGTTCAGCTAACAGCTGCTCTCTGCCATACCTCTCAGCTGTGGTAAAACACGCCGCTAATGAGCTTTCGCTCGGGATCCCGCTTGCTAAGTGCTAACCCGAGCCGAGTTTACACTGACTGGAGAAATCAGAAGTAATGACACCAAATGCTCGCCGGTTGTCATGGTGAGGCAACTTGGAGGAGGACAGCTTCATCTGGGCTGGATTTGTCCTGTATTCTCATGTGCTGCTGGTTAAACTTGCCCTGTAACTGGAGTCTGATAGTCTTAATGGCTCTGGCGGAGTCTAAGACGAACACTGCAAATAAATGCAAGGCTATTTTTGAGCCGTGTTTTTCGAGGGCTGCTGTGTGTGCTGCTCAAATATTGTGTACCGTACTTTGGTGAACTGATGGCGTAAAGATGTGCAGTGTGAATTACAATGACACGGCGGGAAACAGGAGAACTCTTTCACGCACGGATAAGAAATATGTTTGTAGTTTAACAGGTTTCAGAAATAACGGCAGAGATGCTATTACAGGTTTTATGAACAATTTCAGTTTTTATTTTTATATTTTCCATTTTCATTTTAGTTTAAGCTAACGTTTATTTTTATTTTAGTTTCAGTTTTGGATAACTATAATAGCCCTGCTGCTGACTGACTAACAAAGACATCTCAAGAACCTTCGAAAAGATGAACCAATGATTAAAAGTACTTTGAAAGCATTTATTAACTTAGTTAATGTTGCTTCATTTTAATTTTATTAAAATCAAAAGTTGTATATGTGACAATGAAGCTAACATGAACTGACAATGAACAGTTGCATTTTTATTAAATAATGTTAGTAAAGATTAATAAATGCTGTAACAAATATTGGTCATTTTTAGTTGATGTTAGTTAATAGGCCTAACATAACTTATTATAAATTGGAACCAGTAAGTTATAATTACTTAATTTAGAATTTAGAGTTTACGGCTATTAAAAAAAAAAAACGAACAATAAAAATAATAAATAAACAGGGTTATTAACATTTAAACGGAAGAAGTTAACACTTTCCATATATTTTGGTGCCGAGGTCAAAGGTCATACACCATCAAACAGAATTATATTTTAATGCTAAATCATCTATCAAAATCTAAAAAAATAAATTAAAAAAACATGAACGAATACAATAAAAAATAAAAATCAAATATACCTAAGTATGTGCCAATCATAATGTATTTTGTGTTTTTTTTTTTAAACAGAACATTTTAGTTCCGTGTATACTAAAAGTAAATGTTATTAATTACAGTCTCTGTTTTTATAATGTTTGTTATTTGACTGTTTTATTATTATTTTATTTATTTTTTTATATGTGTGGGGCCTGAAATCTGTACATATGGCACTTTTTCACTGTGTGGCGTCTCTAATTCCTGTCCCAGGAACAGCTTGTCCTTTTTGGACCCTCTTTCATTTCCCCTCAGGCGGCTCCGAAATGAAAAACAGAGAGAAAGTACGTGGTAATGCGCCGGCTGCTGAGGTGCTCTTCATGACAGATGGCTGGTAGGTTGCGTGCCAACGTGTAGTGCGATTCTCCGGGATACTTATCCTTTCAGATTCATCGGAACAGGATATTGCCCTGGGATCCTCTCAAGAGCTCAAACCTCCAGTTCCACTTTAATCTGTTTGTCTTTTAACTATGAGATTAATGCATGGAGCGATCAGCCTGAGAGAAGGTGGCATGTGATGTGGTGTGAAGTCAACATGCACATGCATGTGCTCACACACACACACACACACACACACACACACACACACACACTGAAGCAGACTGCAGTGGAACAGGAAGTGCACATCTCTCCTCAGGGTTGTTTTTTCCTCTAATCCACTGAAGTATTTCTAGAAACCAAGGAATCTGTAGCAATTTTGTGGTGTTTCTATGCTATCTAAGCCTTATATCCTAAGGCTTTACTTTTTATTAAACCTAACATTTGTTACATGAACGTCACATTAAAATGTCTTCAATATCACTTTGATGAACGATGAAAATCGCCTGTTATGCTTAGATTTTATTGTTTTTACCAGAATATTAGTCTCAACATGATAAACCATCTTTAAAAAAAATAGATTATAGCTTTCAGTTATATAAGAAACATCCAGGTAAATATCACTTGTGAGCATTTTACTTTGCATCTTGTAGAATCACATGTAATTTTATAAAACATTTAGAAAAATGACATTTTGAAAATGTAAACACTTGTTAAATAATACTCAGATTGTGAGTGCCTAGAAAACATACTGTAAAATGTTGAAATGTTTTGAAATTAAACAGTAAGGAATTTGAAATTTCATTCCAAAAATTTCTAAATGTACTTTGTGAGAAGTGCAGGCATTTTAAACACCTACTGTATATTTACACTCTATTATATTGTATGGTTGATTACGTCTTTTTTCTGAAAATTTCTCTCATGTGTACATAAACTGACAGTTACCACTGATAAGCTACTACTAAATATTGTAGAAACTTAATTTTCTGTAAAGATGCTTTGCAATGATTTGTATCGTAAAAAGTGCTTTACAAATAACTTGAATTGTAAGAAAGTAAACTTATGTTTTTGAAACATTGACTCTTCAATTATATGTACTGTTTTACGTACTATTAAGTGTACACAGTGCAGTATATTGTTATCTGTAAGCCATTATTCAATTTCGAACATAGGCTTCATCCGAAATTGCATGCTGCCCTACTATATAGTAGACAACAAAACGTGTGAACAGTGAATGTCTGATTTTCTTAACACGGTAAGTGAAAAGTGCCTGACTGACCTTTACTATTCCCTGTGAGATTCTGAAGTGCACATAGATTTACTATTCCATGAGGCCACGGGAGACGATTTATGAAAGGCAGTCAAGCAGTGCAACGGACAATCTTAGGTCATGTGACAATGACAACATGATGAATGTAAGTCGGACTACATTCATACCACACACAGTTATCCTCTGTAGAACACACCTTTTTTTTTTACGCTCTCTAAGTAATTACTTATTCTAAGGAAGTGTCTACTCAGAAAGCATGCGAGGCCACCATGAAAATGTGTGTTGTGTAGCATAAAAGGGCTTGTTTTAGACAACTGATATGACTAAATGTCATGCACATTTGTCAGAAGTACTATTCATTGCATTTGGAGAGAAATCGTTTTAGGATGAAAAATATAATTCCTGCATGTTTCAATGATAAAAGTGCTTCATAAGACTAATTTGCTGTTTCACTGTGGATTGCGCTTGATTTCCTTTGCTTGATATGATGCATATTGAAAGATCTGTGTGCTGGAGGACTAAGGAGGTTTGGCTTGTGTGTTTCTGAGCCGGTATTGAAGCAGAGAAATATGATTGTATTTAATAATTCGCCCAGACGTTGTACTGGGCTAAAATGAAATAAAACGGGAATCCTCTAAAGTAATTTCTGTTGGAATTGAGCGGAAGTCAAACCACTCACGGTTTGTCATTGAGCCACCATAGTGACTCACAAAAGTAGGTTATGTTGGCTTAACGATGAAAGATCGGAGTTGATAATCCAAACATTGCAGGTGCAAACCATTTTGCCTTCAAAAAATTGGTGCTGGTGACCCAAAACGGGTGACTGATGAACCGTACAGTTTTGATATTTCAACTCCTTCGGTTGCTTCGAGAGGGATGTCCAGGTTATAAAGCTACCATAAATAGCTGTAGATAGAATGAAGAATGCATCTGCTAAATCAAGAGTAATGTAGTAAACTTAACAAGAAGATGAAGGTGTCAGGGCATAGTTTCTTGAACAAAAACCAATAGAGTGTTGCAGGATGATGTATTTTTGCAGAACAAAACCTGGAAACAAGTCCTGAAATCAGTTTTATTTACTGTATTTATTTATTTTGGTTGAATGACTGAAATAAAGTTTGTCATTTTATTTTAAAACATAAAATGCATCAGTTATACCCTGTTGTGATGTGATTTTTAAAGCTTGAAAAAGGTTAACAAGTTGCTAAATGGGACTACCGAGGTTTTGTTGGGACATTAAATATCGTCACACTGGACATACTTAATAGTTTGGTTTCACAGCCTCATCTTGTTTTTTTATGGAAACGGAAAGAGTTTTTGGAAGCTTAGTGAAGGTGAGGTTGAGTGAATGTGGTGTAGTTCGTTTATAACCTACATTCAGCTTTTGACTTCTGCCGGTTGTATATTTAGGCTTCAGAATTCATCCAAGTCATCAAGTCTTTAAGATTATCTTGCAGAACCAAACTTACATGAGTCATAAACTTTTGTTGGTCACAGAGCTTACTTTCTGCAATAATCGAAAAACCCAGTGGAAAACTCGTCTGGGTTGGCCTCCAAAAATACAGTGTGTCATCACTCCAGCTCTGTAGAGTCCCACAAGTTCATCCATTTTTGTCTGTGATAAGAGACCGGTGGTGTAAAGAAATCTTGGTGAGGTTTATACTATTTGCAAAGTTAATAACCCAAACAAATCAATGCAAAACATTTCAAATATGTGTTCGGCAGTTTACATATTATATCATAAATATCCAGCCCCGTGTGTGTCCTCACCTCCGTGGTGGAAGGAGAAACCCAGCACCCTGTCTACCGTCGTCAGTCCTGAGGTCCCAAACATGGCCAGGGCAGCATCAGATTTCCTCAAGGCCTAATAATAGTCCCAGCTGCCGCGGCTCGCACAGCTCAGAATGTGTGGGTGGTGCCAGGGAACACTCTGTACACACGTTCCTCACATTTCTCTGCTGACAACACTGCAAGGACTCCTGCTCGGCCGGCCACCGCCAGTATCCCTGCACACATCAGCACTTCAGGATATTTAAAACAATGTGACACCAGTAAGCCACTTTGCTGGGACTTCAAGTCACCATGAAATCAAAAATGGATTTTTGTTTTTTGCTTTTGATGGAATATTGCAATGTTTATTATACATGATTTATTATCCATGCACATCAAATTCGAGTGCCCTTGTAATCTTTCTTCAATATGACTTCCCCTCCCCCTTGTAATGACATCTCATCTCTTCTCTGTTGCAATACTCTCCTCCAGCAATGATCCAATCAGATCCCAGTGGACCAAATGAAGTCCCGCCCTACATTCATTTTATCATTAAAGAAACTGTTTCACTCGGATACTGTACATGTCAAAATATGGAATATGGTAATACTTTAGTATAGGGACTCACGATTCTCAGAAATAATGACCATATTCCTTATCATGCCCAATACCTAAAATTAACAACTACCTTATTAAAGTATTAGAAAGTCACAAATTAGATGCAAAAGTCGTAGTCAGTGGCTTGTTAATAGCGAGAACTGGACTTTTAAATAAAGTGTGACTGAATAGATGATCACAGCTTCCACTTCCTGCTGACTTTAAAGTAACTCCTTTAAAGCTATAAATAATACAATAAATAGTGGTGCAAAATGTTTCAGTTGATTTATTTTGCATTAATAGTGATGACATTTTTTTTATATATAACTAAAACAATAAACAATTGTGCACACAATTTAAATGTATTATTAAATGTATTATATCATCCATCCATCCATCGTCCAAACTGATTATCCTTTGTATAGGATGGTGGAGCCTGTGTATTAAATTCTTATGAATATAATTATTATTACAGCTAGCAGTTTATTAAAAACAGTAGGCCTGGAGTTCCCATTTTTTTGTGGCTGTTTTTCCTGCATAAAATAAAATAAAATATCATTTATATTTTTATATATATTTTTTATTTTTGTAATAATAATAACAAGTAAATAATTGTTATTTTTTAAATAACTGAAAAAAATCCATGGCAATGTAATCATTCTGCTTTTCTTTCTCTCTCTCTTACACACACACACACACACACACACGCACTCTCTTATCTTATCTAATGCTCACTGCTGCCACATATAAACAATGAAACGGCATGAATATTTAGCTATTGCTTCCTTCCCCCAGTGGGCAGACATGGTTTGAATGAGATAACTGTATTTTCTGTAGATGTCTGAGTGTGCCGTGGTAAATACATGCCTCAGCTTCCTGAACAGGGTAAAAATAAAAACCAGCTGCATGTCACAGCACTATAGTTTGTCTTTAAAACAAGTTGCTCCTTATTTTTCTAACTATGGATTTGTTGACAGAATGCATCCAGAGAAACCGATTAATTCAGCATTTGATGAATTTAACTGCAAACATCTATGTTTCAATTCATCTTCATATTATATAACTGAACTGATTTATTCAGTCTGTGCTGGATAAGGACCTCTGTTTGTTTCCTGAACAAAATATGGAGGATGCAAAATCTCTGTAAAGCGCTCCAAAAAAATATGTATATATATATATATATATATTGATGTGACATTCCCTTCATCTCTCGACTTTTGCTGGGGTTTTCTATGTAGTGTAGTGCTCAGGCTTGAAGAAAACATGCAATGCACTGTAAAAGATTATTTCCTTAAAGTATTTCTGTCTTATTTCTTTAGTAGAGCTATCTGAATATGCTTAAAACAACATACAGCTACTTGAGAAGCAAACTGCATAATATATTATATTTCTTTTTTTCCTGTTTCAAGCATAGAATCAAACAGAATTTTAAGAGGTTTGCTTTAATAAGGTTATACAAAAGTACTTCAAGTAAATTAATCTTGTTTTAAGGATGCAGTTTTGACACCAATACGGACCCCCCCCCCCCAGTCTCATCTTTTTTCAAACGTTCTCATCAACATTTAAATTCTGTTCCAGTCAGTCTTTTTCATTTTTGGCAGTCTATAAAGCTTTTCCCACCTTTCCTTGTTTAATTGGATGCTATAAATTCACCAAATTTATGGCTTTCTGTTCTCAGCTCGAATACAAAAGGACAGAGGACAGGCGCAGTAATTCACATGGGGGTGTAGAGCTAACACCACTCCACAGAATTGCCTTTTGTTCAGCGTCTGGTGGATCAGAACCCCCTCAGAATGATCCTTCCTCAAACTCCACGAAGAAATCTTGCTTTGCTGTAGCTACCCATGAGAAAAGAACATTAATAAGGTTTTTGGTGCAAAATGATATAGAATTATATAGAAAGGCTATAGAATTCTTTTATAAATCGAGTTCCTAATGAAAATTCCGAAGAAGCACTTTTCAAATAATCCCATCAGTTCCCAGTCTGTAAACAACCTGGCCATCTTCATTAAAACCAAACCACCTCAAATGTGAAATTAAAAAAGAAGAAGAAGAAGAAGAAGAAGAAGAAGAAGAAGAAGAAGAAAAGCTTAGCTAACTGAACTGCGTGTGCTATAAAGTGGGAAACATTTATTTATGAAATTAAACTATGCAGTGCTTCACAAAAGTGAGGTCACTTTTGATATATACATTTATTTTTATTTTTTTTAAGAAATAGCAGGATTTCTTAATGTTTTGTGGGAACAGGTTAGGGTCATGGGCTCAAAGATAAAAGAGCACGAGCCAGTCCAGTTAATGTTTACATCATTACAATAACTTTATAGTTTGATCACTCTTTTTCTGTGAGGCAGAAGAACGACAGATGGAATCACTTTAGACAACATTATTTCTCAGATGATGAACGATAAAAACACTGACAGCCAAGCATTGAAAGCGGCAGATGGCATGCAACTGCATTTCGCTCTTACCATTTCAGAATGTTGTCGTGCGTTAAGACCAGTTCGCACCAAGAACAATAACTATAAAGATAACTATATTAGCGTCCACACTGGCGGACAATATTGTATGTTTATTCTCAGCGCACGCTCGTCTGCAGCTTTAAATTCTCGAGCTCATTATAACAGGATGGATTCTGATTGGCTGGCAAAGTTTTTGTTGTTCATCAGCTGAAAAAAAATCATTCTGAAAGTGATTCTAAAGATATCGTTTCTCTGTGCCTTTATTGTTATAGTTGTGGTGAGTACTCTGCTGCGCTTTAGTATCGAGACCGATTTTTAGAACCATATCTTTATCGTTTTCTGTAGTCTTTGGTGTAAACAGGTCTTTAGTGCAGATGCTAATATCTTTATTGGTGTGAACAAGTCTTAAGACCGATAGCCAGTAAACATGACTACAGAGATAATTACATTAGTAGCCTATCCACAACAGCGGACTACAACATTATGTTTATTATTAGCACACATTGCAGTTATATCATATGGTGGTTTACATGCTCGGGCTCAGGTAGATTCTGTCAGTGTTTTATCGTCATCGAAAAAAGTGTTTCCAACAATAATAATATATGTGTCACTGGTGGTGTGGACTTCACCATTCTCATAGAATTATAATTGGGAGCTTTATAGTTATAGTGATCGTCCTTTTGGAATCAACAGCCCTTAAAATGAAGATAAAATCCCCACGAGTCGTGTAACGATTCCACGTCAACACCAAATTGCTCCACTGCAATAAATTTGCATGCAAAAGGCCTATTAGTCACCCGCTACTAGCAATATTAATCATAAATACGCTCGTGTGAGTGACTGTGGTGTGAAGGTCTCTCTTACAGTAAAGTACATGGCACCTAAACACCCGGAGAGACACCTGAAAATAGCCATTGTGATGTCATTGCCTTCAGAGAACGTTCTCACAGCTTTTTCGGCTCCATACTCAAAGGCAGACCTTGCTTTTGTTCCCTGGAGATTTACCTTGGAAGGAAAACACACCTATAGGAGCGCAATAAATAACGTCTCTCCGTGAGGCCTGACAGTCAGTTCATTTTGCGAAGCCAACCATGTCTTTTAAGGGAATGGACTCTGTGTCATGCTGTGACAAATGCAAATAATATTGCACGTGTGTGTGGAGAGGCGCATTATTTATGATAGCGGTGGCTGCTGGGGTCGGTGGAAAGTCAGAGTTATGTGTTAAACGGTAAAGATGGGCTTCACTTTGGCCCAACAATGCCAGGCTGAGCGGCGGACACACATTCTGCCATCCGAATCAATGAGGCAGCTTATTTCTGCAGTTGATTATGCACTAGATTACTCCCTCACATTGGTTATTACAGTGTACTCGTCTATCTCTTCCCACTTGCTACTGGCTAAAAGTAATTATAGAGCAGGGATGCGATGATGGCCTGAGAAGATCATCCATTTAAAAAGGGGAGTTTGCTGGCCATCTGTGCTATTTGTTTAGCATTACAACAAGAGGAAGGAATCTTCTGGAAAACAAGCTGGGTCAGAGAATATTGGCTTACAACATCCAAAACAAACACCATGAATTAGCTAAACAAAATGAAAAAGACATTATTTTAAAAAGAAATGAAAAATGTGCCTGGTTTACACATATTACAATTAATTTTGTTGTTAATTTTATTTTTATATAAAATGCAGTAGAGGGAATACCCTGTATACTTTATTATGCATTAAATAATGTTTCATAATACAGTGTTTTTTTATTTATTGAAATCATCATCAATTGCAAATGCAGATTCCATTAAGTAAACATCTAAAAAAAACAAAAAAAAAAACAACTTTGTGCATTGCAATACTGAGAATTTTAAATGTATGTGCATTACAACCCTGGGAACTGTGGGGAAACATGCTTTATTGTCATGAAAAGTCAAGTCACGGTGAGAATAATATTAATGGTCCTAAAAACTGTTGAATTTTCTCTTAAGGCCAACATATTGTCCTACTTCTGAATGTGAAATATGATCTTGAAATGTTCTTGTGTAGGCTGATATTCACAGTCATATGACAGTCGTGTTTGAAATCGATGCTACATTAGAAATGTTTAAGGCATGTAGATGACTCTGCAAGAGGTTTGATATAATTTCAGGAATCAGATTAGGTGTATCATGTTCTAGATTCCCCACTATCCACTTCAGCCAGCTTTCTAAAAGAAGCTGCTGACCCATTAAGCTTGCACATAAATTATTCCTTATTGATGAATTAAGCACTGAAGCGGAGGATTCTTCTGGAAAAAAAGACTGCTGCATGGTAATTTTTCCATTATTCTGCTCACTCACCCACAAGATTGGTTTGAAAACTCGTAAGACATTGATAATGGAAGTGGGAATCATTCATTCTTACCTTAATTTGTTCATTCATCAACTTAATCATTCATTTTTAAGACTACATGTAGTGTCAGCTCAGTATGATAATATGCATTGCATAATTTATGTGAAAGCCTATGACAGCGTAACATATAATCATAATCTCAAAGACAGTTAATGAGAATACCCCACTGGATATAAAGCTACAGACTCACGGCCATTTATATAAATGACACTAGCACTGGTGCAATTGCGCCACCTAGTGAGGGTTAATGACCATGAAAACCTGATCTAATCTATCGGCTACTGAAAGAATGGTTTATTATTTATATATTCTTCCTCAAGATGTAGATGAGTTTGTTTCTCCATCTGAACAGATTTGGAGAAATTTAGCATTACTTACTAACCACTGGATCCTCTACAGTGAATGGGTGCCGTAAGAGTCCAAACAGCTGATAAAAACCACAAGAATCCACATGACTCAAATAGAGACATCATTAGCATAGCTGCTGTTCCAAAGTAAAAATAATTCGTTTAATCCAAGCTAAAGAATAATAATTTAACAATTTAACAGATGCATTATTCGAATGCTTGGTGAAAGAGATGTGTTTTTAATCTAGATTTAAACAGAGAGAGTGTGTCTGAACCCCGAACATTATCAGGAAGGCTATTCCAGAGTTTTGGGAGCCAAATGTGAGAAAGCTCTACCTCCTTTAGTGGATTTTGCTATAGGAACTACCTGTTAGGTATGCAGGAGCTAAACCATTTAGGGCCTTATAGGCAAGTAATGATATTTTGTAACTGATACGGAACTGAATAGGTGACCAGTGCAGAGATTGTAAAATTGGGGTAATATGATCATATTTTATTGACCTGGTATGGACTCTAGCCGCTGTATTTTGGACTACCCATTCACTGCCGAGGAAAACATACTTTTCTACATCTTGGATGGAGTACATTTTCACCAAATATTTATTTTTGGGTGAACTATTCCTTTAAATGTTCACATCATTCATACTGTTTCACATACTATTTTCTTAAAAAATACTAGATAGTATAAAGTATATACTGACCAGTCAGCAGAACTAAATTTGCATTTAAATTTGAGTTATCAAATGAATGAATGAATGAATAAATAAATACCAGTCGTAAATGAATAAAGCCTTTCAGATGGTAGACAGTAAGTGTCAGATAAATTCAGCTGAAAGCAGCTGGTCTTGATTTCTGATGCTGTACATCAGTTGTCTATTTGTGGGGGCTCCCACCCATATGGGACGTCACTAGACTCCTGATAACTGTGGGAATCTCATCCCCCATCAATGGACCATATGCACGCCCACTTCTGCTTTCAGAATGAGACATTTCATTTGCATAATTTACTTTGAGAAGCAACGAATGCCCCTGTCAGAGCACGCAAATCAATGGACACCAAAGAAAAGTGCCTGAGAGTGACTTCTGAGGCCAGAGGAATAAGAAGACAGGATAAATCTAAAAGCACAAGTACTTGAACATAGTCAAGTGCGTGAGGCCCTCCGAAGCAAGACTGCAGGGGTCAAGTTGTTTCATCTAGGCGCCGTTGCAAAGCTCGTCCTAATGCCAGAAAAGTATTCGATTGAAATTGTAAAAGTCCACTATTCTGAAGACTATAACCCGCCTAATGGGGACAGTTTGCTGTTTTTAATTTGGAAATATACAGTACACCATTCAAAATCTAGATTATTTTTTATCTCTTATATTCACGGAGACTATATTTGATTACATTAGAGTAAAAACAATAATGTTGTGAAATATTATTGCAATTTAAAATAACTATCTTCTATTGTAATGTATGTAATTTATTCCTGTAATTCTGAATTACTCCAGTCTTCAGTGTCACGTGATCCTTCAGAAATCATTCTGATATGCTGATTTGCTGCTTAAGAAAAATTTCTTATTATTATCAATAATTAAAAAAGTTTTATTTTTTGTGGAAATATTTGGGGGATTTTGGGATAAATGCAAAAGTTCAGAAGAAAAGCATTTATTTGAAACCGACAACTTCTGTAACATTATAAATTTCTAAACGTTCCCTTTAAACTGATCAGTTTAATGCATTCTTGCTGAATAAAACTATTCCTTACAAAAGGTCTCCCTGACTCCAAACCTGTGAACTATAGTGTATTTTCTAAAAATGTAAACATTACCAATGCTGACCAGTAGATGTCAGTGTCTCTGCCAAACAATCTAAACTTCCCAACTCTATTTTCCACCAAAGTACCATAGTTATTACTTTCAGTACAATAACACTTAATATTAAGAACTATTAGATTACAAGATAGCAAAAATTAAATAAAGATTTGCCATTATTTTTACCCATTTAAAGGTATATTCATATTAGCATTTAGCCTATGGTTGTATAACAGCAACAATACCTGTAGTTATACCCAAGGGATTTTGTCTGAAACTGGTTGCTGTGTTGGATTTTAGTAACTGATCTCATCAATAAGTTGTTATGAGACTTTTAATGCTGACATAACATGTGACTTTTAGCCAAAGCAACTAACAGATCATTCAGAATAAACACATGTTCTAAGGGAATTGAATCATTTATCTTGTGTGAACTTTGCTCTTCCTGTTTAGCTAGAGAAACACATTTTGGGTTGATTAGCATTGCAGAAGTTATCTGTAAAACAACAAGAGAGCATGTATTTCACCATCTCTTGTACTGCTGTTGGCCTTAGTTTGGTTTTGTGATGTGAAAGTGATCCTAATTTTGACTGAGATTGTTTAAACTACAACAGAAGACTTTAGGGTAACATGTCCTCCCCCCAGGTGTTCAGTTTAGCAGGTGACCGATATGGTCATAAACGTACATTTTGTTCCCCCAAATCCTGAACAAGCACTTACAGTGCCGCTCGATGAGCATCCAGTCTCACTAGCGGTCAGCAAACTCGAAAACAACGAGCTCTTTTTTGCCCGCTGAACTTGAGCCCGAGTGCTTCACTTGACACTTGTCAACAGTTTTAATGAAACTTCCCCACTCTGCATTCCCAGCATCCACCCCCCAGCCAATCCCATCTCTGATTCTCTCCCTCGCTCTTTTCATTCCTTTCATTAGCCTCTTACGGGGTCATGGATGAGGCCCTGTCAGCCAGCCTGAGGTAGCAGCCATCGGAGGCCCACCCTAGGGAAAAAGCATGTGTTATCCCTCTCCCTCCCATCCAGCTCCAGTCAAAAGTTCAAAGCCGTGCCTTTAAAACAGAGAGTGGTGTGTGTGCTGGCTCCCCTCCCATGCAGGGTCACAGCTTGGCTGGAGTTGGAGCTGGGGAGATGAGAGGGCCTGGCGGCTGGGGGGAGGTGGAGGTTCTCACATGAAAGGTCTGCAGCCGAGGAGAGAGTCCCAGACCCAGACACAACACAAGGGATCAGACTGGCCCCCCATCCCCCTTAGCCGCAACACTTCCCACCAAAGAACAGCTGGAATGTGACCTGTTCCAGAACCGAGGCCAGGACTGACTGACAATAGAATCCATCGGGACAGAGGAGTGGGATCGCTGCTCTATCATAAAGTATGCACCCCCCTTATCAAAGCTCATTCAAAAACGCCTCATGAAGCAACCACAGCTAAGCTCGCAACTTGCAAGAACAGCCCAGGATTTGATTGGAAATGTCTTTAATCGCCTCTCGGGTGTAGTTCCATGAACTTTTAATACATTATCAACTGCTCATAAAATAATAGTTATAAACTGATTATACATTTGCCATTGTATGGTTTGACAGAAAACACAAAACATAACTTTGTAAAGCACGCACAGAGGACTACCTTCGTTTCAATTTATGGTAGTAATGTAAAAGCATAAATAGACGGAAACAAAGCACAACGATTACAGCACACAAAACAACAACTATGAATTAAAATAAGGTGCAAGAGTATTTAACATGTCATTTTTTTTATGTTTAAGAATGACATGGCTTCATAATTAAAGATGAAGTGTGTAATTCGCGCGTCACCAACTGAAAAAGCGAAATTGACAGAATGCTCCCCCACTGGTTGGACAAAGAGTTATTTGTGAAACCATTGTTAAAGGGATAGTTCACCCAAAAAAGACAATTCTGTCATTAATTACTTATCCTCATGTCATTCCAAACCTGTAAGACCTTCAGTCATCTTCAGAACGCAAATTAAGAAGAAATCTGAGAGCTTTGTGACCCTACATAGGCACATTCAAGACCAAGAAATGTAGTAAGGACATCTGTAAACTATTCCAATGTTATGAAGCTACTAGAATACTTTTGGTGTGCAAAGAAAAAGAAATAATTGCTAAATAAAGTTGTTAATTTAGTTTTCTTTGTGCACAAAAAGTATTATTGTAGCTTCATAAAATTAAGGTTGAGCCACTGATGTCACATGGAGTATTTTAACGATGTCCTCACTACCTTTCTGGGTATTGAACGTGCCTATACAGGGTCAGAAAGCTCCCGGATTTCATTAAAAATATCTGAATGTCTGAACCGTACGGGTTTGGAATTACATGAGGGTGAGTAATTAATGATCAAATTTTCAATTTTGGGTGAACTAACCCTTTAATGTGCCGGGCTGCTCAGGCTAGCTAGCAATGTGCACTTCTGTTTAA